>NW_023235558.1:0-1018 GCF_002007445.2 Ailuropoda melanoleuca | reverse complement strand
GGAGCCTGCTTCTTCCTCTCCCACTCCCCCTGCTTGTGTTCCCTCTCTTGCTGGCTGTCTCTCTCTCTGTCTCTTTCTCTCTCTCTCTCTCTCTCTCTCTCTGTCAAATAAATAAATAAATAAAACCTTTAGAAAAGGAAAAAAAGCCAATTACCTTGGGGAAGTGACTCAGTTCCTGGAAACACTAAGTGATATCATGATATCAGTCACTGGCTTCACCTAGGTTTCTTGCGTCCTTTTCTGTGATGGTGCCGGAAATCCTCATGACTTCCTGCTAAGGACCATTCAGCACTCTGATACAGACTGACGTCCAGGAAACGTCCAGCGCTCCTGGTGAACACGAGCAGGGTTGAGTATCATGAGCCAGACCATAATTCACCACAGAGGGAATGACATTCTGGGAAAAAGGAACGGTGTGTGCAAAGGATTGGAAGCATGAGACAGTTTTGCTCATTGAAGGTGTGGTGATGGGTTCAATGTCATAGTGCAAAAAGTGAGTGTGGGACAAGAAGCTAAGGAGCTGGACATGGGGTGGGGCTGGAATGTACCCTGGCAGGGACTGGTAGATGAAACTATGGGTATTTAATCCTCAGTCCAAAACTTATCAGAAATTCCTGACGATGTTTCAGTGATGGAACGGCATGCTCAAATCATGGAAAGTTTATTCCAGCAGCCATGGAGTGAGAAGTGGTGTGTTGGGAGGGGGTGAGTATGGAGGCTGGGAGAACTAATTTACATTTCCAATCTGGAGCAGAAGCAGAGAGAGGCCAGGGAGGATGGGGGCAGAGAGATGCACAAGGAGGCCTTTGTGCGGAACTCTACGTTAGACACATATCCGTATTGACCCACTAGAATATTCGGGAAGCATTTCTCCAGAACAGAGCATCGATTGAACGATTTGCTCTGAATAATTAAATTTGCTGTTTTAAGCCCATAGCAGTCGAGTTTATTTATAATTGGAGCCACAGTTTGCATGCACTTTAAATGCAAAGAGGAGCTTTAACCGTCAAGTTATTAT
>NW_023235557.1:248-1349 GCF_002007445.2 Ailuropoda melanoleuca | reverse complement strand
TCATAGCTTTCCTTCTTACGAATACTAAACATTTCCCTTGTTTACATATTGATTTGTCTTACAAGCATTTTTCCCCACTGAGAGTGCAAAAAAGTCCAGCCTGCTGGAATATCGTGATTGTCTCGTGGTGGGCGAGGTCTCGCCCTGCCACCAAATTGGGCTCAGAACCTTCATCCAGGTCAAGGTGCTACCTGCTTGTTTGATTTTCATTTTTTTCTTAAACAAGATGGTTCTTTATGGATGCAGAGAATACACTGAATTAGCAATAACAATGGGAAAAGACACAGACACTGATGTTCAACACCCCTGCGTAAATAAAACCTGCCCTTTCTTAACTAATGTGGTCTTTCACTGGGACGGTTATTATTGTTGTTTTCATTATGCAATGATCCTCAACCTTGGCTGCATACAATAATCACAGAGAAGCCTTAAAAACAAATAAGCAAAAATGATGCCAGGACCCATCGCGGAACAAGTCTGAATTAAAATCTGAGTGGGACCCAGGAATCAGAAAAAATGGAGGCTCCCTGAGGATATTCTAATGTGCCACCCAGATTGAGAACCAACTGTTCTAACACTTTCCCTTGACTCTTCGCCTAGGGCATCTACAAATTGCGATGTGTTCACTTGGGCTACCTAAAAATATGTGTGTTGGTTGGGGAGGATGGTGTTAAGGTGCACAATTAGCCACACCCCTAAGGGTGATTTGTATTTTATCTTAAATTTCAAATAATGTGAAAGGAGGGCTTGTGACTGGGACATGCAGAGTTAGCTCCTCCTGACTGGTGAGAGCCAGTTGTTAACTTTTCAGGAATTGGGTGATACAGGCATCATTAAAAATTAAATTGTATAAATTTAGGATTAAATAAATTCTATTTAAAAATGGAGGTAACAAATACTCAAAATTCTTCACATCCTAATTATTTTACTACATTTTACTATTCTCACGTTCTCAAGGTTATTTAGGTCTATTGTATAGAAACACTAGGGGCGCCTGGGCAGCGCAGTCCTTAAGTGTCTGCCTTGGCTCAGGGCGTGATCCCAGTGTTCCAGGATCGAGTCCCACATTGGGCTCCTCCTCTGGGAGCCTGCTTCTTCCTC
>NW_023235557.1:0-227 GCF_002007445.2 Ailuropoda melanoleuca | reverse complement strand
GCTTGTGTTCCCTCTCTCGCTGGCTGTCTCTCTCTGTCAAATAAATAAATAAAATCTTAAAAAAAAAAAAAAAGAAACACTAAACAATGGTGTGCTGCTGAGCATTTCTTCCCAACCACATTCGCTGATATCCCAAGGTAGCTGGAAATCAGCATCGGTAGGTGTATTTATACCATGGAAATTGGCAAGTGCTGCAAATTATGGTTTCGCCACTTGGAGATCCAGCT
>NW_023235556.1:0-1018 GCF_002007445.2 Ailuropoda melanoleuca | reverse complement strand
TGCCATAGAGGCCACGAGAAGAATGTATTTCAAGGAGGGAACCTCGGTCTGCTGAGAGAGAGGAAGAGGTCAGGAAAGATGAGGAATGAAAAATGTCTGCTAAATTTAGCCATGGAGTCGTGAGTAAGCTGAGAAAGAGCCGTGTCAGCGAGGGGATGGGCTGGAGCCATGGTGGAGGCCGAGGAGAGAGTGGGAGGTGAAGAGCCCAGACACGGAGAAGATTCTGGAAAGGTGCTTGGAGGGTGGGTGACTGGGGAGAGCCAGGTCCTTTTTTCCTGCCTTAGCCCAACTTTACTTCCTGCTGAGGCCTGACCATGATAGCTGGACAGCAGCAGTGGCCCCCGGGGACCTCAGCTAAGGAGCCGGTGCCAGGTACTGCCCCCCTCTGGGCTTTTCTTAAGGCAAGTACAACCTCAGGGGTTGTTCCAGCCGGAGACGATTTGTAAGCCATGGAGAGTGTCACCTGCATCATCTCATTTCATCTCCACAAGGGCCTTTTGAGGTAGTGCTCTTCTTATTCCTGTTTTACAGACAAGGAGACCAGAGCACAGAGAGGCCGAGGAACCGGGGGGACACACTCAGGTGGCAGATGACAGGGACTGAAGACAGGGTTTCTGACTCCAGACCGTGCTCTCAACTATGTGCTTTCTCAACAGCCGTTATCGGTGATTTTGTCATGGTGAGTGCTGTTAGCCATCTGCAGGGTCACTGGGAGATGTTCTGGGAGACCCCGTCCTCCCGTGTGTGTCTCCGCGCTCTCACACACGGCCATACTCACAGCACTTCTGACCACAGATGTGTGGGCTCCCCCCACTAAGCAGGTCTGTGTCACCCCAGCGGGGTGTCCTACAACTTTAACTCAATCCTGACACTACCCCCCTGGAAACATATCCTATGGGTTAAGGGTTCAGTCCCATGAGACTGCCCCCCCCACTTGAGATGCCAATTGCAAGCAGTGGGTCCAGAGCACAGGAGCTCTGTCTGTCCCTGTGGATGTGGGGTGTACCTCCCTCCTGTG
>NW_023235555.1:0-1018 GCF_002007445.2 Ailuropoda melanoleuca | reverse complement strand
TGGTCATAGCCCTCCCTAAACAAGTCAGGTTGGGAACACGACAGCATCTAAGATATAAGAGCACATATTGGAACATAAAGATTTCTAAAACTTCCACATTGTCTGATGAAAGTGTAACTGCCAATTAACATTAGAATTTAAGTCAAATGTGTATGTTGTAATCTCTAAAGTAACCACTTAAGGAAAAGGAAAAATAGTGGAGGGAAATGGAATAAAATGTTCTTAATCAATACAAAGACAAGAAGGAAAATAAAAAGGAATGTAGAATAAATAGGACAAAGAACAAGCCCAGTAAATGGTAGTTTTAAACTCAAATATATGCATAATTATATTAAATATAAATGGTTTAAATATTCCCATTAAAGTTTATCTGTTTGGGGTTTTTTTAATCCTAACTACATGCCATATACAAAGACACATCTAAAACATCTGAATACAGAAAAGCTACAAGTAAAATGATGGAAAAAGAGAATATGCTGTGCTTCTAATATCAGACAAGGTATTCTTTAAATCAGAAAGCTTTGCTAGAGTTAAGGGGGATTCTTTTATAATGGTAAAAAGATCAGTTTCCCAGGATGATATAAAAATTAAAAATCTGTATGCACCTAGTTTTATAAACTCAAAATATATAATGTAAAAATCGACAAATCTATATCAAAATATAAATGTGACAAAATTACAAGGAGAAATAGACATATCCACAATCAGAAGAGAAATTTTCATACACTCCTCTCAATAACTGATAGAACAAGCAGACTAAAAATTCAACAAGGCTAAGTATTTGAATATACAATTAATAATCTCGACACAAAGGACATACAGAGAATGTTGTACCCCAAAAACTGCAGAATATGACTGCTTTAACACACAGGAAACAGAGGAGTAGCCACATACTAGGTGAATAAGGCAAGTGTCAACATTAAAACATGACAACATCATTCGATTGGAAACAACAAAACTAAAAGACAACCTACTGAATGGGAGAAGATGTTTGCAAATGACATAGCTGATAAAGGGT
>NW_023235554.1:0-1018 GCF_002007445.2 Ailuropoda melanoleuca | reverse complement strand
CCCCCCCAATTTTTTTTTTTTTTTTTTTTTTTTTTTTTAAGATTTTATTTTTTTAAGTCATCTCTATACCCAGTGTGCAGCTGGAACTTAGAACCCTGAGATCAAGAATCGCATGCTCTACCGACCGAGCCAGCCAGGCGCCCCTCCTTACTAGGTTCTTAAGATTGAAAGATTCAAAGTTGAATCTAAATAGTTTTGATGAATTTGCTGTGATCCAGGGGTGTTGGGACACTCTTTGAGAGTCAGCCTTTGGCTAGGGTTATGCTTCAGCTGTCTTGAAAAGAAGTCCCTGGCTCCCTCTTACGCAAAGCCAGGGAATAGGAATTCAACCTAGGATATTTTTTAAAGATCTCTTGGTATGTACTTACCTCAAAAGGAGGCTTCCCAACTAGAAATTTATAGCAAAGAACCCCAAGGTTCCAGAGATTCACCCTTAAAGGGCATGCATTCGGCCCTTAATCGTCTCAGGGGGTAAGTGGTCCAGGGTGCTGCAGTAAGTGGGTGGTTCTGGAGGATGAGGGCATATACTGACTACCTAAAATCTGTGAGCTTAAGCTCTCTAGTCGATTCAAGAAGTGGGTTCTCTGGCATAATGTCTCCATGAATAACTCTCTCTGAATGATGGTAAGACAGGGCATCTGCCAGTCCTGTTACAGAAGAGTAGTGGTCCTCTGCTCATCAGACTGACAGTTTGTGAAGTTCTCCGTAGACAGGTCCAAGGGGTACATATTTAGAATTAGGTCAACTAATAGCATCATAGAAGTAGCCATACAGTCTGAAAATTTTTGGATGTCTAAGGTGGGATTGGATTTCTGCTTTTCTCAGCTGATGCTTACCTCTTACTTTCTCCAGTTGAGCTTTAAGTAATACTTTAAGAGCTAAGGTACACTTGCTTTGTTTTTCTCTCCCCAAATAAACATTATCAAAATTTCTTTTACCCAGTAGGCGACCAAATCAAAATCTTCCTAAGTCCATTGTTTTTTGGGGGTTGTGTGTGTGTGTGTGTGTGTGTGTGTGT
>NW_023235553.1:0-1018 GCF_002007445.2 Ailuropoda melanoleuca | reverse complement strand
TAAGTTTAAGTTGTTTATTTGAGATTTTTCTTGCTTCTTGAAGTAGGCCTGTGTTACTCTAAATTTTCCTCAGAATAGGTTTTGCTGCATCCCAAATGTTTTGTAACATTTTGTTTTCATTTTCATTTGTCTCCATGTATTTTTTGATTTCCTCTTTATTTCCTGGTTGACCCATTCTTGTTTAGTAGCATGTTATTTCACCTCCACGTATTTATGTTCTTCCCAGATTTTTTCTTGTGATTGATTTCTGGTTTCATAGCATTGTGTTTGGAAAAGATGCATGGTATGACTTCATTCTTTTTTAATTTATTGAGACTTGTTTTGCAGCCAAATATGTGATCTATTAGGGAGAGTGTTCTGTGTGCACTGGAAAAGAATGTGTATTCTGCTGTTTTGGGTGGAATGTTCTAAATGTATCTGTTGGATTCATCTGGTCAATGTGCCTTTCAAAACCACTGTTTCCTTGTTGATTTTCTGTTTGGTTGATCAATCCATTGATGTAAAGTCTCCTACTGTTACTGTGTTACTATTGATTACTTTCTTTATGTTTGTTAATAGCTGCTTTATGTATTTGTGTGTTCCCATTTTGGGTGCATAAATATTTAGAATTGTTATATTTTCCTGTTGTATTGTTCCCTTTATAATTATATAGTATTCATCTTTGTCTCTGTTACAATCTTTGTTTTAAAGTCTGTTTTGTCTGATAATTGTTGGCACCCTGGCTTTCTTTTCACTTCCATTTGTATAATAAATTCCCTTCTATCCCTTCACTTTCAATCTGCGTGTATCTTTAGTTCTGAAATGAGTCTCTCCTAGGCAATATATAGATGGATCTTGCTTTTTTATCCATTCTGCCACCCTGTGTCTTTTGTTGAAGTGTTTAGTCCATTTACATTCAAAGTAATACAGATAGGTATGCACTTATGCCATCTGTTACTTTATGGTTGTTTTTGTAATTCTCTGTTCCTCTCTTCTCTTGCTCTTTTCTCTAATGGTTACTGGCTTCCTTTGTGATATA
>NW_023235552.1:0-1018 GCF_002007445.2 Ailuropoda melanoleuca | reverse complement strand
TGTGAATTAAATGCCAATGTATTGTAAACTTGAAAATGGTTAATTTTATGTTAAGTGAATTTCACCTCAGTAAAAATGAAAACCGGATTTCTCTGAATGCAGTGTGGAGGCTGGGTTAGAAGAGCAGGCTTTAGAACTATTGTAATAGTCCAGGTGAGAAATTCTGATAGCTTGGATCAAGGTGGTGCTTATGAAGGTAGAAAGGAGCAGATGGATCTAAGAGACATTTAGAGGTAATTGTGAAAAACTAATGACAAATCGTCACATCATAGGAGCCCCTCTGTTGGTGTCAAAATAAAGGGAAATGAGAGGAATTCTTCTCCGGGGTGTTCCAGCTAACTTTCTTACATTAGGCACTTAGAACTCCTTGGTTTTATAGGTACAAATACAGTAAAATATTTCATATTGGCAGCCATTGTGCAGCTATGACATAGCAGAGAATTTTAGGCTTCGTGGGAGAAAATACTTGGGAGCTTGCGTTTTGGTCACTTTTCTAGCATCTTACTGTGTCTGAGAAGCCTTTCTGGAAGTGAGGAACAGATACACCGGAGGCACCATCCAGCCCTGGATGGTCACATCATACCCACGGGGGGCTAACAGCGTACGCTTTGATGTGCAGTTGGTACAGAGGAGTCAACAAGCTTATTGAAACCAGAGGGAAAAGTCTAAGGCATGTTTTCCCTGAGCACTTGCAAGGAAGGTCAAATTAAAGGAAATGGTTCAAACCGACCATATGTAATTAGACAAGGGGAATTCTCTGCCTCCTTCATCCCCATATTAAGCCTCTCCAAGATTAGCTGTGGGGATATATATTTAGTTTCCACAATAGTAGATACTTGTCTTAAGTATCTTCTGTTATTATTGTAAAAATAGATTAATGGAGCATTGACTGGCCGTGGAACAGTCTAGCAGAGCCCATTAATCTGAACGTATCACATCTGAAATTGTTCAGAAGTCTTGTTTCCCTTCCCTATCTTATCATCTTCCTCTGTAACAAAGATTATTATTTAAAAAAAAA
>NW_023235551.1:0-1018 GCF_002007445.2 Ailuropoda melanoleuca | reverse complement strand
CTGTTTATTTCACAAATACAAATGACCCATATGAAAATTATTCAAGCTTAATAGCTTAGAAATGCAAATATGGAAAAATGAGAGGCAAATCAATCCCATCAAAACGGCAAAGATTCTTGAAAAGTGGTAAGATGCAGTTTTGTTAAGAATGAAGGGAAACGAACCTCTCATAATTGCTTGTGGGGTTATAAACTGGTGCAGCCGGCACAAGGGCAATTTGGCATATTTATAAAAAGCCAGAGAAGTATGCAGTATCATCGAATGTCTGGCTTCCTGTGCTACGCATTGTGCTAGGTAGTAGGAATATGATGGTAAGCAAGGTATTGTTCCTGCCTTTTTGACGGAGGAGACAAACAACTAAGCAAATACAATAATGTGATTATTTCATGAAGAGTATATAAGAGATATTCTTATTTTGCAATAATGGTATATGTGTATGTGTAGAATATTAAATATACTAAAAAACACAAAAGTTTAATGGTGTTTGTCTCATCTTTGTATTATAGAATTATGAGATATTTCTTTTCTTTTTTTATATTTTAAAATATTTTTCAAATGCTCCTTTAATACGAATGACTAGAATAATAATAAGAAGTCACAAATTCTTGCCTTTTTTACTAGCCATGAAAATCAATCAGTTCATGAGTCAATAAGAACCAGACCTGTTGGCATATTAAAATCTAGAATTTGATGCCCGGCATATTTGGACAAGGCTTTTTGTGCCCATCTGACATCTAAATTATCTCTTTCTCAGTTCTGCTTTCCTGTACTGCATTCAAGTGTCTGGGCTGCTAGTATTCGGGCCTAATTACCATTATTGGTTTCCAATACAGTTTATCACTGGAATAGGAGTTTAACCTTGAACTTAAGCTCAATTGGCTAATGCCCTAGCTCTCCCTGGGGAACTTGGTCAACGGGACTCCAAACTGCTGACTATTTCTAGATGTATCTCTATGAATACTTGAAAAATTCTTACGGCTTAGAGTCTAGAGGCTTTTATTTTATTTATTTATTTATT
>NW_023235550.1:0-1018 GCF_002007445.2 Ailuropoda melanoleuca | reverse complement strand
AAAAAAAAAAAGGTCAAAGTAATTATTCCTGTGGCTTTCTCCTAGTTCCATACCATTCTTCTGTGATAACGATTCCTATGGCAGCGGTTGGGGGGTGGGGAGATGAGGGGGTGTCTTCCATGGTTCCGGCTATCACTGTGCCTGGTAGTTCTGTTTCCTCTTTTGCCTCATCAGGCCTAAGGGTGCTAAAGCCTCCTGACATTGCCATACTCTGATGCCCCAGCATCCCCTTAACTCTACCACGACCTCTAAATAGTTCCTTCCCTAAAAAGATATGTTCAAAACTCCCAACTAAGTATACTGTTTTCTTCTGGGACTCTGACCTATTACTCATTTTCCTTAGCCCAATTTCCCATTTCGTTCGTGTCATTACAAGACTAGAGAAGCTGAGAGGGCATTCCTAGGATGTCTTCTGCTCCTGACCATTCAGGATGCTGGGCAAAATTGCTTCTGTCTTCATACTTCTAACGTTTTAAAAGACTGAGGAAGGCAAAAATAGGTCACAATTGGATAGGGATTCTCTTCTCTGCTTAGCAGAAATTACAGCTAAGACTTCAAAGCTAATTTGAATTTTTTTGAACGAGGAAGCCAACCTTGAGTACTTCTATTTGAAAGCTTAATTGTGCAGCTTTAGAGCAGTTTCATTGATTTGTGAATGATAATAAATCATTTGAGTGGACTATTTTGCTTATAAAGTGCTTCATTTGGCTGTATTTCAAGAAATGCAACATGGCAAACAATACTTGTAATATGAATGGTTCAGAAAACAAACAGATAAAGAGCTAATAAAATTTCCATTCCTTGAATCACTATAAATGGGTCCTAGCACTTGAACAAAGCTCATCTAATGAGTATTTACCATTTTCCCTAATTGCAAAGGGACCACTTCCTATAAATGAGCTGTAAAATACCCTATGCCTACCTCTGCCACTGAATTTTTCATACGGGTAAATGAGGTATTGCATGGAAAATGCTTGGGTCTTGGGTGGAAAGGAGACACTGGTGTTGTGGAAACAGC
>NW_023235549.1:0-1018 GCF_002007445.2 Ailuropoda melanoleuca | reverse complement strand
CACACACACACACACACACACACACACACACACACACAGAGTATATTGAGAACAATATCACAAATATCACATTTACAGGACAATGGCAGAGATGAGTGCCATAAAGGCCCAAAAGAGGGAGGGTCGGTAGCCCTATCTATCTTCAGTTAATTCACCATCCTTGCCCTGAAATAATGGAAATAATGGTAAAGATGACACTAAACTCCTGTAAGTCAGTGGTAGCCCCCATTTCAGCTGCTAGGCCTGATGTGGTGGAAGGGTAAACGGTATTGGAATGCTGTGGTGCCCCCTCCGATTCCCACTTCAGAACTGAAGAGCTTATTCCCCCAGTTGCTAGGAAGGACACCCATTACCATCCTCAGTTCTCTGCCTGCTCCTGCCAGCTTGCCGTAATAACACCCCTTTCTCGGGGCCACAAGCATCCAAACTGTGGCTGGTGTGGAGGTGAGGAATGGGGCGTGGGTTAGAAACTCAGTGACTTCATTTCAGCGGAGGAAACCTCTGAAGGCTCTCCCAGCTTCCAACTTCAGGGTGTCCCTAGTTACGACCGTACCTCAGCAAGAGTTCTCCCTCTGCAATACTATTTTCCTTCCATCCCAAGAGCTGATCCTGAGATTGCATTGTAGATGGTACTACACTTCTTGGACACCACGGCATCTCAAAGTGTGCTCCTTGGAATCCCGTCTATGGCAATTGTATATTATTTCTCCACCACTCTGTTTGCCTTTACATATTACAATTGGCCTAACATTTCACAACATCCATTGTGGTTTCTTTCCCCACCCCCATTCAGGCTTTAAAATAGACCGAATATCCAATAAAGTCACACTGCTCTCATGTGGTGTTCCTCCAAAGATAGCTTTAGCTCAGTCTCCTAGAAAACTGGTGAAGTTCACTTTTACACATTAAACTGTGAAATCAGGTGATGATTTACATCCTCCACTTTTAGAAGCTTAGAAATTGCTCAGATAGTAACTTTTCATTCAAGTTTTGTAAGAAGTTGTTATTTGTGACCAAT
>NW_023235548.1:0-568 GCF_002007445.2 Ailuropoda melanoleuca | reverse complement strand
ACCTTGCTCACCTGGCCAAGGTCGTGTCTCCAGGTGTCTCCGCAGGACGGTCATTCTTTCTGGCACTCTGTTCTTCGGAAGGAAGGTCACTGTGTGCCACCCACGCTTCGTGAGCGAGGGGTCCTGCTCCACCTCGGTGGGGGCAGGGTATCTACATCCGTTACTGGGAATTCTGAGCGGGTGTTCATCTGTTCGATGATCTGTGCCGGTACGGACTCGCGGATGTTTCTTCCACACTGTGGATTATGACCCACTGCTACCTGGCTGATGTCGTTGCTCCAGTTGCTCTGTCTTTGGCCACCGGGAGCTGTTTCCGTGGGCTCCTGGGTCCCTTGTCATGCCCGTCGCTTGGCTTCCACGCACACGTCCTTGGTCTCTGGCACCAGGGGGAGGCTCCAGGCTCCCCTCCTGTGTTTGCCACCCCAGCCTGGGGATCACACTTTTCTCAAGGGCCCTGGTTCCTTTTCTTGGCGCTGATATTAGAGACCAAGAGCTGGGTGTGACACGTGACAGTGCCCTTGTTTCTGGCCATGAGCGACACGTTCTCCCTGTCCCCTGGTCCGGTGCC
>NW_023235547.1:0-1018 GCF_002007445.2 Ailuropoda melanoleuca | reverse complement strand
GGTCTCGACAAGCATGCATTTAGCTGCCCCAGGCACTTTTGTGGTTTGCGGCCGAGAGTCGTGGTGTGCATGCTGTAGGGAACACCCAGGCTCTGATGTGCACAGACAGGTGGGTCCAATAACTGGTGTGGATAAATGGGAGGGAAGAGTTAATTATGGGTGTTTTTAAAAATACCCTTTTTTGAGTGAAAATGCATGCACAATGCCATTCATCTACTCAGTGTACAACTCATCGGAGTTTCGTATAGGCACGCGGGAGTGCAACCCCCTTGCTTACAAGAAGGTTCAGAACATTTTCATCATCCTTTCCTCCCCAAAAACCATATTCTTCAGCTACCCCCATTGTATCCCTCCATCGTCCCCCACGCCAGCCCCCTGGGGACACTACCCCGCTCTCTGCCTCTAGGCATCGACCTGTTCTGCACATTTGCCGTTGACGGGATCATATGCCATGCGACGGTTTTCTTCCGCTTAGGACGTCTTTGAGTTTTATTCATGTTGTAGCAGGAATCACTATTTTGCTTCTTTTCATGGCTGAAGAATAACTCCTTCTCTATATCTATATACCACATTTGAATGATTTTTTTTAAGACTCTAAGGGTCACTAAAAAAAAAAAAAAGACACCAAGGGTCCCAGACAAGTCTGCTGACTGTAGGTCAAATTCTGCACGTGATTTCTTTTAGCAGAGTTTCGTCTTTGGACGGGTAACGCAAGGGGTTGTCTTTGGCCTTCGTTGCTGTCGGGAACAAGGAGTGCTCTTTGCCCAGCTCTCCGTCTCAAACCTCACATTGTCTGTGCGATAACATCCAGAATAACCCGGAAGGGAGGCTTTGACTTGGCCAGTGGAGACAGAGTAATGCCTGAGGCCAGAAAAACGTGGAAACAGGTGCACCCTCAGAGAAGGGGGGCATTCCACACCACTACCCTCACTTCTGACACCAGTTGTAAATTTGGGGTCCCCAAGAGCACCCTTGCTGCTCACATCTGTTGCAAGTTTGGAGGAGTGCCCCCAAACAG
>NW_023235546.1:0-1018 GCF_002007445.2 Ailuropoda melanoleuca | reverse complement strand
CTTGATTTCTCTTTCTGATAGTTTATTAGTGTATATAGAAATGCAGCAGATTTCTGTATATTAATTTTGTATCCCGCAACTTTACTGAATTCATTTATTAGTTCTAACAATTTTTTTTTTTTGCGGAGTATTTAGGGTTTTATATATATAGTATCATGTCACCTGCAAATAGTAACAATTTTACTTCTTTCCAAATTGTATGAATTTTCT
This sequence comes from Ailuropoda melanoleuca, assembly GCF_002007445.2. Classification (NCBI taxonomy): domain Eukaryota; kingdom Metazoa; phylum Chordata; class Mammalia; order Carnivora; family Ursidae; genus Ailuropoda; species Ailuropoda melanoleuca. The sequence continues at coordinate 808 of NW_023235546.1, read as the reverse complement.
TTCTTTTTCTTGCCTAATTGCTGCACCTTACTGTTAAAGTCTTTATTGGGTTTGGGTCACTGCCCATGCTCCGAGGTCTAAAAAGGCCACTGGCTGGGCTTTACAATCAAGTGGGTCTGACAGCTGGTCTCCATGGCCAGGTGGGATTACTGGCTAAGCTCTGCAAGTGCCTCTGATCAAGTAGGGTCACTGACTGTCTTCCCTTATTGGGTGGTCTGCAGCTTAAACTCTGATTTTAGATAGAGCAGCGGGCTAGGATTTGTGATTGGGCAGACCACTGGCTGTGCTCCAGGGTTGGACAACTTTTGCTGAATGGGCTCCCTGCCTGGGCAAGTCTGCAGGCTGTGCTCAGCCACTGAGCAGGGTTATATGCCAGGCTCCACAGCCAGGACGGTATATAGGGCAGGTTCCAAGGCTTCACAGGGTCACCGATGGGGCTTCCTGGTTGGGCAAGCTCAGAGGCTATGCTCTGCAGCTGAATGGGGCTGCTGGCGTGCCACCCTGCCTGGCTAGGGCCATAGGATGGGCTCTATGGCCGGGGGAGAATGCTAGCCAAGGAACCAATCTAGGTAGAACTGCTGACATGCTTCCTGGCCAGAGAAGACCACTGTCTTCACTCCACAGGTGGGCAGAACTGCTGGCTGTGTTCTAATCAGGTACCACTGCAATCAAGTACACAGTCCACCAAGATCCATGTGCTGGTTGCTGTGAGCCCCTTCCCCTTTATTTCTGGCTGATTTTTTGAAACAGCTTCAGTAGAATAGGTATTAATTCTTCTTTAAATGTTTGGTAGAATTCCCCTGGGAAG
>NW_023235545.1:0-897 GCF_002007445.2 Ailuropoda melanoleuca | reverse complement strand
AAGCAGCTGTATCTACTACCCCTCCGTGCAAAGGAAAAGCTTCCTTCCCTTTCTTCACGTCACTTCTCTCCACGGATCCTTCGGGTCCAGCCCAAGTGTCAGCTCCTCCAGGGAGCCGTCCCCGACCCCACCTCCAGTCTGATTAATTAAACGCACATCGAACTGTATTAGAAATATTTTCTCACTTGCTTATCTTCTTAGTATAATATGAGCTCCTGAGAGGAAAGGGACCCGGCTCCTGCATCTTTGTACGCCTAGCGCATTCAGTCCAGCCCAGCACACAGCGGATGCTAAGGGAATCTCTGCTGAATGAATGAATGAGTGAAGGGGAGCGACACTAGTGTGCGGCAGGCAAAGCACGTTCTAGAGCTGTTGTCTCCTGAAAGCTCAAGGCAGATAAAGATAAACATTTGACTTCCAAGAACAACATCAAAATCAATTAGAAGAAGGCAGAGCCTAATCCATAAATGTGGAAGTAAAAATGAGCCGTTCTCATCAGTGCTGCATGCTGATGGCGTGAAAGGTCTTTCCGACGTCCATGTCCTGACGCTCCCGGGGAGGCCTGGGCCCTCTGACTTCCGAGGTGGCTCAAGTTGGCTCGTTGGGCTGATATAAAACTAGTTTTTCAGAGGGAACACCTTAGCTCTTTAGGCTTGTGATTAACTTAGAAAAGACAGTCTTCTTCCCACTTAAAGAGAGCGTGAGGCTCAGACCCATGCTGCCGTGACTGCTGGGGCCCCACCCGCCGAGCAAGCACCTGAGATCAGGGCAGGCGAGCTGAGATGTGCTCTGCATGTAAAGTGCCCACTGGATCCTGAAGACTCAGGACAAAAAAGGTAAAAATATCTCATTATTAAATGTTCCTTAGTAATGACATGTTGAAACAATCATATTTAG
>NW_023235544.1:0-1018 GCF_002007445.2 Ailuropoda melanoleuca | reverse complement strand
CTCTCGTCAGGATTCCATGACCACTTTCCCTCATGTTTCCCTATTCACGAAGGGTGATGATAGTGCTAAGATGTCCCTGCACATTTTTGTTTCTGACGGACATCTTTTTGGCATTTTCGTTCCATTGCCACCTGCAGTTTTGAAAAGATTTCCCCAGGAAGCAAACATTTCGTTGGAAGCGTCTTTGGCCAAATTTTGTTTCTCAGTGCTGTGTGCGTCGTGTTTCACTCATGGTACCAAATCACCTTGATTCCTATTCCACCTTCCATTAGGCCAATTAGACTTCAAGGGCTTTATTCTCACACTTTGTTTCTTGGGTCTAAGTGCTGCACACTTCACAGGCCCATTCCCCGAAAGTGGAATCAGGGTCCCCATTGAAAAGGCTGAGGTGACCTGGAAGTGTTTTCATGGACGCTCTGCGCTATTACCAATAAGAAGGGCGCTCAGTCCTCGAAAATGCTGAAACTTTTCATTCATGGTCCCTTACTCATGAGAGAGGATGTTCGTTGATATTTCACAGGATTGTGTGGTGTCTCAAAGCCCCCTATGTGGCACTCTCGTCAGGGTTCTGTGACCACTTTCCCACATGTTTCCCTATTCATGAAGGGTGATTATAGTGCAAAGATGTTCCCTTCACGGTGTTGTTTCTTCCTGACATATTTTTGGCCTTTTAGTTCCATTGCCACCAGTAGTTTTGATAGTTTTTCCCCAGGAAGCAAACATTTCATTGGAAGCGGCTGTTGGCCAAATTTTGTTTCTCAGTGCTGTGTGCGTCGTGTTTCACTCACGGTACCAAAGAACCTTGATTCCTGATCCACCTTCCATAGGGCCGAATTGACTTCAAGGGCTTTATCTTCACATTTTTTACTCCTTTCTAAGTGCTGCATCCTTCCCAGGTCCATACAACCAATGTGGAATCAGAGTCCACAGTGAAAAAGCTGATGATAGCTGGAGGTGTTTTCCTGGACGCTCTGCTTTATTACCAATAAGAAGGGTGCTGAGTCCTTGAAAATCCTGA
>NW_023235543.1:0-1018 GCF_002007445.2 Ailuropoda melanoleuca | reverse complement strand
AAAAAAAAAAGAAATGAAGGGAAACAGAACTGAGACCAAGTCATGAGCCTAGCTGGGTGGAAGGGAATGGAGCTTTTGTATAGATCTCTGTAACCTGGAAAAGATGGGTTGAAATCAGTCCTATTTCTGAAGCAACGGTTTTCAGTGGTTTCCCAGACCAGCACTAGTCAGCATCACCTGGGAATTTATTAGAAATGTAAATGCTCAGGGGCCTGGGTGGCTCAAGTGGTTAAGCCTCTCAGCCTTCCACTCTGGTCCAGATCCCAGCGTCCTGGGATCCAGCCTCATCCTCTCCTTGCTTAGTGGGGAGTCTGCTTCTCCCTCTCCCTCTGCCTCTCCCCCTGGCTCATGCTCTCTCCCTCTCTCTTTCTCTCTCTCAAATAAATAAGTAAAAAAAAATAAAATCTTAAAAAAGCACAATATCTCATCCATTGGTGGATGAACGGATAAAGAAAATGTGCGGGAATATATACAGCCGCCCCTACACACAATAGAATAATTATTCAGACATAAAGAGAAGAAAGTCTTGCCATTTGCAACAATATGGAAGGACCTTGAGGGCATTATGCTGAGTGAAATTAGTGAGACATAGAAAGACAAATACTGTATGATCTCACTTACATGTGAAATCTAATAAGGCTGAACTCAAAGAAACAGAATAGAACAGAGGCTGATAGGGGCTGGGGGTGCGGAAATGGGAAGATGTCGGTCAAGGATACAAACTTGCACTTACAACATAAGTTCTGGTGACCTAATGTACAGCATGATGAGTAGTTAACACTATTGTATTATACTTTTGAGAGTTGCTAAGAAAACAGATCTTTCTTACTTGTTCTCCACACACACGCAAAGATGAGGTGATGGAGGTATAAACTAACATTATTGCGGTAATCATTTCACAATAATACATGTATCAAATCATCATGCTATATACCTTAAACTTACTCAATGTTATAGGTCAATTATATTTCAATAAAGCTGGGGGCTTCAAAGCACAATATCGCAATAATTTTTTTTT
>NW_023235542.1:0-1018 GCF_002007445.2 Ailuropoda melanoleuca | reverse complement strand
GGGATCACGCCCTGAGCCAAAGGCAGACGCTTAACCGCTGTGCCACCCAGGCGCCCCTGTCAAATGCAAATGGTTTTTTGACATCCATTGGGATGATCATATGTGCTTCCCCTTTATTCTGTTAATAAGTAACACTGATTTTCAAATGTTATATCAATCTTGATTTCCTGAAATCAACCCACTTGGTCATGATGTATATTGCTGGATATGATTTAATATTTCTTTTTAAATTTTATGTCTGTTCATAAGAGATGCTAGTCTGAATTTTTCTTACAATGTCTTTGTCAGGTTTTATTATTAAGATTATGCTGACTTTTTAAAGATTTTATTTATTTGAGAGCAAGAGTGAGCACAAGTGGGGGGAGGGGAAGAGGGAGAAGCAGACTCCCTGCTGAACAGGGAGCCCAATGTGGGGCTTGAGCTTAGGACCCTGGGACCATGACCTGAACCAAAGGCAGACACTTAACCAACTGAGCCACCCAGGTGCCCCAAGACTATGCTGACTTAATAAAACCACCTGGGAAAATTCCCTGCTCCTCTATTTTCTAAGAGTTTATGTAAGATTGGTGTTATTTCCAAAGGGGAAAAAAAGAGACAAATCAAGAAGCAGACTTTTTTTTTTTTAAAGATTTATTTATTTAAGAGAGAGAGAGAAAAGAGAGAACGGGGGGGGCGGGTAGCAGAAGAGGGAGAGAGAAACTCAAGCATACTCCACACTGACAGCGGAGCCCAACATGGGACTTGATCTCATGACCCTGAGATCACAACCTGAGCCAAAACCAAGAGTGAGAAGCTTAACCAACTGTGCCACCCAGGCACCCTAAGAAGCAGACTCTTAACTGTAGAGAACAAACTGATGGTTACCAGAGGGGAGGTGGAGTGGGGGGTGAAATAGGTCGTGGGGATCAGAGAGTACACTTATCATAACAAGCACTGAGTAAAGAATTGTTGAATCACTATATGGTACACCTGAAACTAATACAACACTATATGTTAACTGTACAAGAATTAAAATTAA
>NW_023235541.1:0-1017 GCF_002007445.2 Ailuropoda melanoleuca | reverse complement strand
GAAACCTCTGATTTTTAGCCAGTCAGTCAGAATTACAGGTGACAACCAAAGCTTGCAACTGACATCTAAAGTGGCGAGGGTGAAGGGGTTGTGGTGGAGGGTGGAGGTGGTGGGGGGAGTATACTTGCAGGACTAAATCCTTAACCTGTGGACAGTGTCAAAATCCAGTTGAATTGTAGGACACCTAGTTGGTCTGGGGTATTTCTTGTTGTGTGTGTGGTGAAATCCCCTCTCTCCACACCTTGGCATTGGTATTGGTGGGTATCAGGACCCTTTAAATGCTAACCAACTAATATCTATATGCTAAGAAAATATTTCATGGCTTAAAACATAGTATGAAATAATTAGCATATGTAGATAAGCTTAATATTGATTATATGACTTCTACTAAATTAAATGGAGAGCAAAAATGTTTCTATAGTAAGACTTCACAGAACAGAGATATAATTATGTTAAATCTTGTCTCTAGTTTCTTGAAATATATAAAATATTGACTTGACAATATAGTTATCTAAAGGATATTTTTTAAATGATTCCAAAATGATTTGGATACGACTTTTCTTTCTCAATATCTTAATGCAGGATGGAGATACAAAAACATGACACATTCTAGGCAAATTAACTACAGTATTATTTATTGTGACCTACCTTTAGAAGTGAGAAAGAATTTGCTTCTATATTCCATTTTCCTTCTATTTCACAGCTAGCATTTTGATAAACTTATCTACCTTATGAAGAAATTTAAAAGCCCAGAACCTATGTCTGATGTTAATAAGAAAGTCTATTGTAATATGTGAAATATATGGAATAGGATAGTGAATGTAAGGTCCGTGTTCTTTTTTTGGCTTAGATTTTTGTTTAAGAAAAGTGTAATTTGGTACAGTATATTACTATTCTTCAATTTATCCTTTAAAAATAAAAATAGCTCTACAGCTACTCCCTTGTTACTTCATGGCAATTTTGGAGGAATGCCTGAGATTATATTTAGAGCCCTGTAAGAAATAAGAAAAAAAAAAA
>NW_023235540.1:0-1017 GCF_002007445.2 Ailuropoda melanoleuca | reverse complement strand
TTGTGTTCCCTCTCTCACTAGCTGTCTCTATCTCTGTCAAATAAATAAATAAATAAAATCTTTAAAAAAAAAAAAAAGAAAAGAAAAGAAATTTGGCAGAAGGGAAAGAGCACTGGATTGGGAATCAGGAGGGCCGGGTTCCAGTGTCAGCTCTCTACTAACTGAGCTTCAAGAACTTGGGAAAAATTCCTTTCCCTGTAGGCACTGCCATTTTCCTCCTCTGCTAAATGAAGTCTCATCTACCCCAGCCAACCCTTACAGCTTCATATACAGCCACTTCTCCCCTTCCTCTATCCCTCCAAGCACCCTCAGCTCGGCCCCGTGTTCCCAGTCACAAATGCACTCTGGGGAGGCAGAACTTTGACTTGTGGCCAAGTGAGGAGGTTGGCAAATGCTCTTTTCAAAAATCAATTATAAAACTGCACAAATTGACAAAAGGAGCCATTTCCACATGCTGGAAATCATCCAAGGGCATGCAACCAGTTCATGCTTGAAAACTGCTGCACTTCAGGTAGAAGCAGTGAGTCTGCAGCCCCCAGGCTGCTCCCGTAGCACCCTCCCAGCTGGGGAGACTCAGAGACTGCAGGGAAGGGTCGCCATGGGCACAGCAGCTGCAATGCCAGGGCTGAAGCGACTCACTCAATTTGGATCAACGGGCAGCACCCATACCTAGCAGCAGTGCCAGTGGAAATGATCGTCTTGGGGACTGCATGGAATGGCTGAGACCGTGTGCCTCTGGAAATGGCCCGAGCCAGCCACAGATTCCTAGCTGACCCTAAGGCCATGTGTACTCACACAGGAAACACGAGCAGCCCGGTGAAAAGCAAAAGCCAGGCAGATTTGAAAATGCCTAAATTCTGAATGTGCTCCTCTACCCACACAAAGGTCTTTGACAGAGGATAGAAGGTTTACTAACTCAAAGTATGAGCCTGCTTCTTCCTCTCCTACTCCCCCTGCTTGCGTTCCCTCTCTCGCTGGCTGTCTCTCTCTCTGTCAAATAAATAAATAAAATCTTTA
>NW_023235539.1:0-1017 GCF_002007445.2 Ailuropoda melanoleuca | reverse complement strand
GAGTTTTGTGGGGTTCACAGACCTGGAGTACCGCTTTGATTGGAGGGTGCGTTTGTGTCTTTAAGGAGAAATAATTGGGGTAGGAATACTTGTTACAACCCTCGACGGGTAGGCCCCCTCTTGGCTAGGACGCTGTGTCTTGCTGGCGTTCTTGGAGGATTCTTGAGACCTGCTACGTGACAGGTGCTTCTTGGTATCTCACCTTCGCTCCCAGCTCTGCAAGACCACCCCGCTGGACAGGTTTAAGAACATGGCATTCTGAAACCCCGAGAGGTTACAAAACTTGCCCCAGGTCTCAGATCCTGACCATGGTCCCCAGCCAACACCAGGGGGCCTTCTCAGTCCTGAGCTGTCTTACAGCCTCTCTCTGAGTGTCAAGGGACAGAGGAAGGGCAGGTGACCTGCAGTGGACTGCAGATCCCATGCAGCTCCCCACTTTTCTGCATCCTTGGCTCCTTCTCCCAGACTCGAGCAATGAGCCACAGGCAGGGCAGGAGCCATGGCCCCACCTCAGTCTCCCCGCCCCGGGACCCGAGTTCTGGGACATCAGCGTGGGTTGCACTGGACCTCCCACCTCCTGGGTGTGGTGTGCTGGCCGGTGCCCAGGCCCAGGGGAAGCTGGAGACACCTGTGACCGCACCCCTGGGGACCAGTGATGACAGGTGCCACAGGCGGTCCTCCCAGAACTGTCAACAGCCCTCCTCTTTGTTTTTACTTCCTTCAGGCGGGATCTACTATGGATTTGAAAAATGGATTTCCGACAAAGACTGGAAGACATTTATGAGGCTTGTCGGCCTGGAGGACATCGATATTGAGAACTGCGAGTGCGAAAACCGCAACAACGTGACGGAGCAGCACCACCAGATGCTCCTGAGGTGGAGAACGCAGCTGGGACGGGAGGCCTCGGTTTTTAAACTGTTCGCTGCCCTCCGTAAGATGCAGCTGCACATGCATCTGGAAAATATCATCAACGGGTTACTTGCGGAAGGCATCCTGGGCAGACGTGGGGACACCTCA
>NW_023235538.1:0-1017 GCF_002007445.2 Ailuropoda melanoleuca | reverse complement strand
TCACCTTGTGGGTACCTCTCAGGGACTGGGAAGCAAATGCAGAGAGCCCAAAGTATGGCCTCCAGGGAAGATGCGGGTGGGACAGACTCTGGGCTCACATGCTGGCTGGTCCTGCTGCTCCTGGGAGAGCCTGGTGGGCAGTTAGCACTGGGACCGAGCCATCCAGGGGTGGCCCTCTCCCTTCTGTTCCCACCACAGCTCACCACCCGGTCAGTCACGCCTCGGTCCCTGATTAATCAAGAGAAGTGAGATGTCCAGTCGGCTTCGGATGTCGTGTGAGGAAAGACTAATAAGAACTACCGCCCACGGGGCTGCATCATCCTTTCTGGGATCAGCAATGCAAGTGGACTCAGAGAACGTGCTACCGCGCATGCTCGGAGCATACAGATGTAGGATAGGCAAAGCCACGTGAAATCCTGCTGTGCGGAGCTGTTTCATATTTGGCGACTGTCATTTATCCCGGGTATGTCTTTGCATTCGTAAGAACATGAACAATGTTACACAAATGGGAAAACACTGCACAGGATAGGCTGTCTTTTCACTTGCTTTAAATAGTCAATCATATCCATAAATTTAAATCTGTATCATTTTAACTACTGCACCCAAATCCATTATCTGAATGTATCTTTTTCTATTTAATCAGTATTCTGATGGCAGTTTGCTTTGGGTTTCAGATCTCAATCATCTCTCACCATCCTTAAGCCTTGCACCTCAATCAAAATACCCCAAAATACATACTTTAATTACTTAACAGAGATTAACCTTCATTTTGTCTCGTTATATTTCTATTTAATGGCAGAAAAGGGGGGAATCACAGAGATACAAGAAGAGAGCTTCTGGCCAGCAATTTCTCAGGCAACCTCCCAGCTCGTTTACCTTTTTAAATGCAAGAAGGTCTGTACCTACGTGTCACGCCTCGGAGCCATTCCAGCCACCAGACAGACAGAAGAGAGATGCTGTCATCCCTAGGCCTCCAGCTGAAGACCAGTCCCACCACTTCTTGCTTGCAGCCCACCA
>NW_023235537.1:1578-2322 GCF_002007445.2 Ailuropoda melanoleuca | reverse complement strand
TGATCGTTGATATTTCCCTGGACTGTGTGGGGTCTCAGAGACCACAATCTGGCACTCTCGTCAGGCTTCCGTGACCACTTTCCCTCATGTTTCCCCATTCACGAAGGGTGATGATAGTGCTAAGNTGTTTTGGGCCTTTTCATTCCATTGCCGCCAGCAGTTTTGACAGGATTTCCCCAGGGAGCAAGCATTTCGTTGGAAGCGGGTTTTGGCCGAATTGTCTTTCTCAGTGCTGTGTTCGTCGTGTTTCACTCACGGTACCAAAGCCCCTTGATTCCTGTTCCACCTTCCATAAGGCCGTCGTGACTTCAAGGGCTTTCCCCTCACACTTTGTTTCTTGGTTCTAAGGGCTGGATCCTCTCCAGGCCCCTACACCCAATGTGGAATCGGGGTCCCCAGTGAAAAGGCTGCTGTTCGCTGGAGGTGTGTTCCTGGACGCTCTGCTTTAATGCCAATGAGAAGGGCGCTGAGTCCCCAAAATCCTTAACCCTTTTCATTCATGCTCCCTTACTCACGAGAGATGATGATCGTTGATATTTCCCTGGACTGTGTGGTGTCTCAGAGACCACTATGGGGCACTCTCGTCAGGCTTCCGCGACCACTTTCCCTCATGTTTCCCTATTCACGAAGGGTGATGATAGTGCTAAGACGGTCCCTGTACGGTGTTGTTTCTGACGGACGTGTTTTGGGCCTTTTCATTCCATTGCCGCCGGCAGGATTGACAGGATTTCCCCAGGGATCAAG
>NW_023235537.1:591-1539 GCF_002007445.2 Ailuropoda melanoleuca | reverse complement strand
AGTGCTGTGTTCGTCGTGTTTCACTCACGGTACCAAAGCACCTTGATTCCTGTTCCACCTTCCATAAGGCCGTCGTGACTTCAAGGGCTTTCCACTCACACTTTGTTTCTTGGTTCTAAGGGCTGGATCCTCCCCAGGCCCCTACACCCAATGTGGAATCGGGGTCCCCAGTGAAAAGGCTGCTGTTCGCTGGAGGTGTTTCCCTGGACGCTCTGCTTTATTACCAATGAGAAGGGCGCTGAGTGATCGAAAATCCTGAACCTTTTCATTCATGCTCCCTTACTCACGAGAGATGGTGATCGTTGATATTTCCCTGAACTATGTGGGGTCTCAGAGACCACTATGGGGCACACTCGTCAGGCTTCCGCGACCACTTTCCCTCATGTTTCCCTATTCACGAAGGGTGATGATAGTGCTAAGACGGTCCCTGTACGGTGTTGTTTCTGACGGACGTGTTTTGGGCCTTTTCGTTCCATTGCCGCCAGCAGTTTTGACAGGATTTCCCCAGGGAGCAAACATTTCGTTGGAAGCGGGTTTTGGCCGAATTGTCTTTCTCAGTGCTGTGTTCGTCGTGTTTCACTCACGGTACCAAAGCACCTTGATTCCTGTTCCACCTTCCATAAGGCCGTCGTGACTTCAAGGGCTTTCCACTCACACTTTGTTTCTTGGTTCTAAGGGCTGGATCCTCCCCAGGCCCCTACACCCAATGTGGAATCGGGGTCCCCAGTGAAAAGGCTGCTGTTCGCTGGAGGTGTTTTCCTGGACGCTCTGCTTTATTACCAATGAGAAGGGCGCTGAGTCCTCGAAAATTTTGAAACTTTTCATTCATGCTCCCTTACTCACGAGAGATGATGATCGTTGATATTTCCCTGGACTGTGTGGGGTCTCAGAGAACACAATCTGGCACTCTCGTCAGGCTTCCGTGACAACTTTCCCTCATGTTTCCCT
>NW_023235537.1:0-402 GCF_002007445.2 Ailuropoda melanoleuca | reverse complement strand
CGTGTTTCACTCACGGTACCAAAGCACCTTGATTCCTGTTCCACCTTCCATAAGGCCGTCGTGACTTCAAGGGCTTTCCCCTCACACTTTGTTTCTTGGTTCTAAGGGCTGGATCCTCCACAAGTCCCTACACCCAATGTGGAATCGGGGTCCCCAGTGAAAAGGCTGCTGTTCGCTGGAGGTGTTTTCCTGGACGCTCTGCATTATTACCAATGAGAAGGGCGCTGAGTGCTCGAAAATCCTGAACCTTTTCATTCATGCTCCCTCACTCACGAGAGATGATGATCGTTGATATTTCCCTGGACTGTGTGGGGTCTCAGAGACCACCATCTGGCACTCTCGTCAGGCTTCCGTGACCACTTTCCCTCATGTTTCCCTATTCACGAAGGGTGATGATAGTGC
>NW_023235536.1:0-1017 GCF_002007445.2 Ailuropoda melanoleuca | reverse complement strand
CCAGGATCCCAGAAATAAAGCACATCCAAGATTCTGACTCCTAGGAATTCTGATAGTAATTAATCTGAGTTCCTATCTTATAATTCAGTTGATATAGTCAGTGTTTCTCAAAGGGTGATTCATGGACCACCGACATCAGAAGTCACCTGATGGGGTTTACTGAAACTGTAGACTTCTCATTCTGTTCCAGAACAGAATATCCAAGGGTGGACCCTGGAGATTCTTAGATTTTCTCAAGTTTGAGAATCTCTGGGCTAGTTATCACAGTAAAATTCCATAGGACTGAAGCTTGTGAAAAATGATAGACAAATAGCAGGACCCCCAAAGGCTCATGGATGTCAACAAAAAGGGAAACCTGAGGAGAACCACAAGGGCCTGTTGAAGCAGAGCATCAAGGATGCATTTTCAAGAGATGGCAGATCAGGGTAGATAATACATGTCACAGCTGCTGTTCCAACAAAGGATAGTCTGTATACATCTGTTGAATGGAAGTGGCTGTGACGTTCACATCAGGATTCATTTTTTACTCCTTTCCATTGGAATTTACTGAGCACTATCTGCATACTTACTAATGAGCTAACTGCTATTGATATACATAGGACAGTACCAGGGCTTTGTCCTTGAGAAACTTGTGACTTAGCTGGAGAGCCACTTGGAGACAGTCCAAGGAGGGCGAGCAAGTGCTAAGATAGCATCAAATTCCATGAAGCAAACAGTGAAGGGAGAAAGCGCATATGATTGTGTTTTACAAATAGTGATTACTGCTATGATTGTCACTCTAGCTCTGAGAGTTCAGGAAAGGTCACACTCACCCCTCATGTCAGGATCACTGTCAGAAGCATCAACTTGAACACAATTCCACTGTGTTTTCTCCTGTAGGCAGTGATGGGGCGGTCTCATGAAATTTCCTTTGTCTAATGCTTTCGTTGCATTGTTGAAGGGCAAGACAACTTTTGTGCAACCTGCCAAAATGAATTACAATTCCCCTTGGACACCACTCAAATTAAATTCCTACTT
>NW_023235535.1:0-1017 GCF_002007445.2 Ailuropoda melanoleuca | reverse complement strand
CCAAATTTTCTCTTTTGATTGAATTCAAGTATAAAAGCATTGTGGTCTGAAATTATGCAGGGAATATTGCCAATCTTTTGGTACCAGGTGAAACCTGATTTGTGACCCACTGTATGATCTATTCTGGAGAATGTTCCATGGGCTTTCGAAAAGAATGTGGATTCTGTGGCTTTAGGTTGGAATGCTCTGTATATATCTCTGAAGTCCATCTGTTCCAGTGTGTCATTCAAAGACCTTGTTTCCTTTTTGATATTCTTCTTAGATGATCTGTCCATTGCTCTGAGTGAGGTGTTGAAGTCCCTACTATTATTGTATTATTATCAATGTGTTTCTTTAATTTGGTTATTAATTGTTTTATATAATCACCTGTTCCCATATTATGAGCATAAATATTTATAATTGTTAGATCTTCTTGTTGGATAGACCCTTTAAGTATGTAGTGTCCCTCTACATCTCTTACTGCAGTCTTTGATTTAAAATCTAATGTGGGGTTTCCTGAGTGGATCAGTCCATTAAGCATCTGCCTTCAGCTCAGTTCATGATTCCAAGGTCGTGGGATCAAGTCCTGCATCAGGCTACCTGCTCAGCGGGAGAGCCTGCTTCTCCCTCTGTCGGTTGCTCCACGTTCCTGTGCTCTTTCTCTCTGACCAAAAAAAAAAAGAAAGAAAAAGAAAAGAAAAGAAAATCTAATTTGTCTGATATGTGGATTGCTACCCCAGCATTCTTTTTATGTCCTTCAGCATGATAAATGATTCTCCACCCCCTCACTTTCCGTCTGGAGGTGTCTTTACCTCTCAAGTGAGTCTCTTGTAGACAGCATATAGATGGGTCTTGGTTTTTATCCAACCTGATACACTGTGTCCTTTAATTGGAGTATTTAGCCAATTTGCATTCAGGTTAACTATAGAAAGATGTGAATTTAGTGCCATTGTATTACCTGTAAAGTCCTAGTTTCTGTATATTCTGTGTCTATTTCCTTCCAATCTATGTTACTTTTTGCTCTCTCCTTTTGTTCTC
>NW_023235534.1:0-1017 GCF_002007445.2 Ailuropoda melanoleuca | reverse complement strand
GCCCTTCCCTTCCAATGGCTAAATTATTCTACCAGGTGGCAAATGATTAACACACAATTTAAACGCATTGGCTCACTCCCCACAACAGAGATCTGAGCCTCGAGCGAGGAGCTTCAGCTTTTCAGTAATGACACATCCACCAGGAGAACTTGATGAAAATCATCTCCATTACCTTTCGGAGGCGTACAAGGCACCAGGGAAACCCAGCACTTTCACCGAGCTGGTCGGTTTTACCAGCCAGGGAAGGTGGGCGGAGGCCGAGGGAAGCGGAGCCGCAGAGAGCCCCGGATGGGTACCCCGCTGCCCCGCTGACTTGGCCCACAGTGTGGCGGCCGGGCCTCCAAGACAATAAAGGGGACGCTGGCCCGCGGGGATCGCGGTCAGGGGTCAGTGGGATCAGTGGAAGAGGCCACAGCCAGGGAGCCCACCTTCACTCCCACATCTTTGTTCTCTGAAGTAGTCGCTCTTTTTCATCCCCAAAGGAAAAAGAGAGGGAAGACGGCCCCCTGCCGCCCCCGGGAGTGGTCGAGTAGGTGACCGCGCCGCTTCTCCCATCTCCCGCAGCAACGACAGGCTCCCAGGTCCCTCCAAACTCCCAGTTTCGTCTCCTCTCCTCGGCCAGGTCCAGAGTTCAGAGGCTCTCTGCTCTCAGCCCGCGTTCACACACCTCCCCGCGTCCCCTTCCCGGGAAAGGACTGCCAGCGTCCTCTCCACGCCCCCCTCTCTACGCTGGGACTCGGGCTGTGGAGCCCGCGATGTAGGTGCGAGCACCCCGCACCCTCCCGGAGTCGCCAGCGCCGCGGGGCAGGGGGGCGTCTGCGCCCCGCCGACCCCTAGACCCGGGGCGAGGCTGCTCGGCCGACTGCCCCGCGCTGGGGAGCGCGCCCGACGCCCCGCCGCCGCCCTACCTGCTGGAGAAGGGTCCGCGGGAGACGCGTGCAGCCGGCGGCGCCAACGCGGGGATCCGCTCCGGGTGCGCTGCGGAGGGCGAGCGGGTGCGGCGGTGCGCGTGTGCGG
>NW_023235533.1:2865-3072 GCF_002007445.2 Ailuropoda melanoleuca | reverse complement strand
CAAACAAAGTCAACATTTAAAAAATGGATCCAAGACATCCTTCAGCACAATGTTTCACAGCACATATTCTTTTTTTTTTTAATATTTTAAAAGATTTATTTACTTATTTTGAAAGAGAGAGAGAGGGGTTGGGGGAAGGCTTAGGGAGAGAGAGAATCCCAAGCAGACTCCCCCCAATGAGGGGCTTGATCTCACAACCTGAGATCA
>NW_023235533.1:0-2565 GCF_002007445.2 Ailuropoda melanoleuca | reverse complement strand
CCCCATGTTGGGGGTGGAGTTTACTTCAAAAAAAGAAAAAGAAGAAGAAAGAAAGAAATCTATTAAAAATTAACAGTGAAAAAAAACCAAGCTCCTCAGGAGATTTATTATTATTATTATTATTATTATTATTATTATTATTAAAGTTTGAGAATTTCCACAACTATTCAATCTAGTGAACTATGAAGGAAGAGCTGCATTAGAAAGGAAATCGGGATGGGGCCACTTGTGCCCTGAAGGGGCAAACAAGAACAGGGACTATCTGAAGACTAACAACATGGGGGCACCTGGGTGGCTCAGCCCTTAAGCATCTGCCTTCAGCTCAGGTCATGATCCCAGGGTCCTGGGATCGAGCCCCGCATCAGGCTCCCTGCTCAGTGGGAAGCCTGCTTCTCCCTCTCACACTCCCCTTGCTTGTGTTCCCTTTCTTGCTCTCTCTGTCAAATAAACAAATAAAATCTTTTTAAAATCTTTTCTAAAAAATTTTTTTTTAAAAATGAAGACTAACAACAAACCAGAAGTGTTAGGAAGAATTTCTAAGGAGCAACCACTCTCTAGATCTATTAGGATGTAAATGAAATGATGAGGTGCCCTCCCCCACACAGTCAAGTATACAAGTATAAGGAGACCTTGCCACGTATGGAGAGCTTTTTCTAAAATGCTCATAGCCATGCTGCTCAAGGGGCCTGTTCACAAAGGGCTTGTGAAAGCCCAGGAAAGACCCTGTTTTCTGAGGATAAGGTATGTACTTTAGCAAGTTGGGGGACACTCATGCCCTGGCTGAACCAGTGTCTCTGGGCCTGTGGGGAACCCAGAGCCAGGGACCCCAGCTATGAGGGGTGAAGGCCTGCCTCGGGGTTCTCTCACGTCACTATCACCACCTTTCCCACTCACTCATACATCAGTATATACACAGGTCAGAGATTAAGGAGCAGCTCCTTCTCACCAACCCACCAGTGGTCCGTGTTTCTGCCTTCACCATTTTGCCTCCAACCCCTCGCAGGTGGCGGAAGGAGAGCCTCAGGACAAGGCAACACGACAGGGCAGACCCCGGTCGAAGCCAGGCTCCTCAGGGCGGTGGGTAAGTAGGAGGGCTGTCACCACATCTCTGGGGAATGTGCTGGAGGCCAGCCTGACAAAGAGAACGAGAAAGCTGCCAGGGGAAGGTGAGGCAGGTCGCTGTCAAGCCATCAAAAAGTGAAGTGGTCTTTAGGAAGGCCAAGGCCAACCCACAGAGCTGCCGGCCAGGATGAAAGAACACATGGATCTGTGGCTAAGGGCAGGAGTGACCCGTCAGCCCGAGATGATGGCCTCTGCTCTCCAAGGACGCTGCCGAGTGGCTTTTCAGACCCCAGCACCACCCAGGTCCCCGAGTTCTCCAGCCTTTGCGCGCTCGAGTCTGTTGTATTGATGGGAGCTAATTAGTGCTGAGGCCGACTCCAGTTCGTTTCCCACCACCTCATTACTTGTTTGACTTCTGGGCTGACGCCAAGGCACAGACATGGTCATTGCCCCTGCAGAGCGGCGCACACGGGCCCTGGGAGGCATGCTTCGGCGTGCCACACGCTCCCAGGCATGCACACGTATTTACACGCACGCACGCGTACTCACCCGTACACACGCTCACACAGGGCTCGCCCATGCGCAGACAGCGCCTGTAAGCCGGCACACACTCGCTCACGCGGGCACACACAGCTGCCCCCGCGGCGGCTCGGCTGGGCCAGGCCTCTGCCTTTTCGGTGACGAGGGGGTCTCTAGGAGAACTTCAAACCTGCGATTGCCTCCGCCCGCCCTCCTGTTCCCCTGGCCACTCGACACCCATGCTTGCGATCTGTAATTCATCCCTACATCTTAGGCCTTTTTCCAGCCATTGTCAATGGAGTGGGAGACCTTCCAACCCTCCGTCTCAATGAAAATCAACTGCTGTAAACCCAAGCTCCCGTGAAGTTCCCGGGGCCTGGCCTGACTTGGATTTTAAGGAGTGCTGCCGCCCTCCCTGCCTGTGAATCAGGCTGGGCTTCAGACGGGGCGGGGAAGCCCTCTAGTGGCCAAGGCTGATGTGACAACAGCCGTTGAGGGCTCTGGGATGCTGCAGGAACAGTCCACTCTTCTTAAGGACATGGGGAGGGCACCACGGTCCATAAAAATCTTCACAGCCGAAATCCTCCCTCTCCATCACCCCCAGATCCTTCTACTCAGCAGGTCCTATCAATTTCCCTTCCGAACAGCTGTCCCCGTTGGCCCACCCTCGCCCTGCCTTATCGCCCACGCGTAGCTGGGCTGCAGGGGACTGTTGACAGGACCTCTGTGTCTGATCCGTTATGCACCTCGCTGCCAAATTCATCTTCCAGACTCTCACTGTTGGTTTTCTATGTTCTCTGTTTAAGACTTTCAGACTTCCCCACTGTCTCTAGGGGTGACCCGCAGAAGGGAGACGCCCTTGCTGAGACACATTTCGCTGTCTCAGAACAGGTCGAGCAGCATTTCCCCACACGGTCTGGAGAGGCCGACGCTCTTCCCTACACCGTGCTAGTGTTGAACCACGTTTATCGAGGTGTCGTAACT
>NW_023235532.1:0-1017 GCF_002007445.2 Ailuropoda melanoleuca | reverse complement strand
TTTTTTTTTACTATCCAATATGACTTGATACTATAATTTAAAAAGGAATATCAGGGCACCTGTGTGGCTCAGTTGGTTAAGCATCTGCCTTTGGCTCAGGTCATGATCCCCAGGTTCTGGGATTGAGCCCCACATTGGTCTCCCTGCTCAGCGGGGTGTCTGGTTCTCCCTCTGCCCCTCCCCCCTTCTCTTATCTCTCTCACTTGCTCTCTCTCTCAAATAAATAAGATCTTTAAAAAAAAAGGAATAGTAATTTTAAAAGAGTATTAAAAGGCATTAATAAAAATCAGTGTTTTTAAAGAGAATAGATTAATTCTAGAAATACCATTATTAATTGATTTTAGATCTAGAAGTACTGCAACTTTCCTTTAAAATTTTTAAAATTAAATGTACTCCACAGGGATGCCTGGGTGTCTCAGTCGGTTAAGCGTCTGCCTTTGGCTCAGGTCATGATCCCAGGGTCCTGGGGTGGAATCCCACATCAGGCTCCCTTGCTCAGCGGGGAGTCTGCTTCTCCCTCTGCTGCTTCCCCAGCTCATGCACATGCTCCCTCGCTCTCTCTCTCTCTGACAAATAAATAAATAAAGTCTTTAAAAAATATAAGTGAAAAAAATAAATGTACTCAACATACCTGATTACGGTTTTTTGGAGAACCTCAATTGTTGACTACAAGAATATTATTTCAGATAGTTGTGACTATGGTACTTTAAAGAATTTTTTAAATCAATCCTGTATGAAATATTTTTTTCAGTTACTGAAATATGTTTGAGATTTAAGTTGAAACATTAGCAAGCATCTTTCACTGTGTAGTTTTTCCTTTAATAATTGCATTATGACATCATTGTACTATACATTATAGGTGATTTGTTTAGAAATGGAAAAACCATTTCTAAAGGGAACACTGTTGTGTATTGTGTACCTGTAATGCATTATGCTGCCTACTGTAGACCAGTCTCTCTCTCTCTCTGTCTTTCTCTCTCTCTCTCTCTTTTTTTTTTTTTTTTTAGAGAGAGAGAG
>NW_023235531.1:0-1017 GCF_002007445.2 Ailuropoda melanoleuca | reverse complement strand
CCCCCCGCCCCCGGCCATCACCCCAATCCCTTACGTTTCGATTTTCCCAGCCCCAAACTTGCTAAGAGCTATTTCTTCTTAATAAGTTATTTCTTCCCTAAATAAGATGTGAAAACAGTTGCCTTCAAAAGTCCCCCCTCATGACTGAATAATGCCTGTGACTGCGGTCTCCTAAGTATTTTTACTTCAAACTGTTCTAAGAATGTCCTCACAGGACTATTTCATAATAAATAACTGCCTTTGGAAAACATAACATATGAGGCCGTATCATTTTCTAAGCACATAAGCAAGATCTTCGGAGGCCTACAGCTCCTCTGAGCCTCCACTCTCCATCTTTTCCTACCTGGTAGGTATTTCTGAAAATTGAAAATAAAACAGTGCTTCCTCAGGCCCAAGAGTTTTTTAACCACAAAGACAACCTCAGCTGCAATTCATATTGTCTGCTTCCATGAATGCTTGGAAAATGGCTGAGGCAGACAAAATTCTTCAGAATCCAGGCCCCCCTGAATCTTGGAGGGGAGAGAGGGGGAAAGGGATTCCTTTCTCCTTTTATAACCTCAAGACAATTGAACGCTGCCAGTGGAATTCTTGCAAGCTAGTCCCAGAGTCTGACCTCAGGCTGTTACAGAAACAATGTTTTCCATGAGGAGCTCTTGGTTAAGAAATTTCCTCTCACCCCGAGAGGCCAACAAAGCGTGGCTTATACACCCTCAGCCTCAACTCCAATGGTTTAGGCTGGGCCATCCAAGCTGCCAAGAACTCGAATTTCCAAGTAGCTCTGCACGCTGTGTGCTCAGCTGTCGGTTTACAGCTGGGAGATTTTTTTTTCTTTTTTTAATAAAAAATGATGCTTGGGTGAGAATATGTTGAAATTCCCTTTGGAGCATCCGGATGACTTGCAGGGCAGGGACGTGTGTGAGGGAGCTCTCTCTGCGAGGGCGAGGACGGAGATGCGCCTGCTGTCTAACAGAGAACCTCAAAATAGTCTCCTGGTTCTTTTCTTGCCTACTCCCCACT
>NW_023235529.1:0-1017 GCF_002007445.2 Ailuropoda melanoleuca | reverse complement strand
GAAGAAAGCTGTTTTTCTGAAGAACTGCTGAAATCGTTCATTCCGGCTATGAATCACTGTATGGTAAGGGACACTGTGATCAGGGCTAAGGAGACATGAAGAAGTCTAAGACAGCACTGGTCTTCTATTAATTTACAGGGTAAGAGAAAAAAGGTAATGTGACAAAGGCAACGATTAGTGAGAATTAATTGGTTAAGAATCAGTAGCTGATCTCCCGTCTGGCGTGGTACGGTACCAAGACAATGCACTTGAAGTTAGGCAAACCTGGGTCTGAGTATCTACTCCACTACCCACATCATCCGAGAAATGTTATTTAAATTCATCGATAAAACAGGGTGACACTCAACCTGCAAGTTTTCTGTGCTGATTAAATATCACACTGCATGCGAGTAGCCTTAACAATACATCACATGTAGAGAGGCTGTATCGGTCGAGCCTATAACAAGCATTTAATATGCGGCAGGAATCTTTTGTGAGTGGAGTGGTGATGAAACATTAGAAACATTGAACGAGAGCAGTTTTGACCTTCAGAGGTCAACGCAGCTTCAACGATGGCACTTCCAAAACTGTCATCACATAGACTCTCAATGCGTCATACCAGTTGATGAACCAATTTGGTAGGAAAGACTTCGAATGTTAATGTTTTGTCTACAACATGGGGAGCCATTCCAAGGAGCACTCTATTATGGCAGTTGCCGGCATATGTCATAAACTGCCAGGAGAGGGCTAACCAACATTACTACTACAAGCAATTAAAAAAAAGTGCCATGTTCTTCATTTCTTAGCAGAGGATCCTGTGTATTAACCCATATAGTTAAATGTGTTATTTGCCCTAAATGTCGGTATTCACTAATCTTTGTTTTATGTGCCTTGGTATAACAAAAAGCTCTCACCTAATGCACGATGCGTTGTCACACCCAAAAAGACACTGCATATAACATAAACAGTGATAAATATATTATGGGTGGTACAGTCAATAAAGTGGCATAAACCAATTCAGATGGAGAAGACAGTTAC
>NW_023235528.1:0-1017 GCF_002007445.2 Ailuropoda melanoleuca | reverse complement strand
CACAAGCCAACTCTTAACCAGAATAAAGAGACATATAGATAATAATACGTTAATAGTAGGGGACCTGAACAATCTACTTTCAGCAATAGACAGATCACCTAAGCAGAAAATCAACAAAGAAACAAGAGCTTTGAATGCCATATTAGACCAGATGGACCTCATAGATATATATATAGAACACTACACCCCAGAACCAAAGAATACTCATTCTTTTCGAATGCACATGGAAATTTCTCCAGAATAGACCATATGCTGGGTCTCAAAACAGGTCTCAACTGAAACCAAAAGACTGATATTATTCCCTGCATATTCTCAGACCACAAAGCTTTGAAACTGGATCTCAATCACAAGGACAAATTTGGAAGAAACTCAAACACTTGTAAACTAAGAAACATCCTTCTCAAGAATGATTGGGTAAACCAGGAGATTAAAAATCAGTTTAAACAATTTTTGGAGACCAATGAGGATGAAAATACATTGGTCCAAAACCTACAGGACACTGTTAAGGCGGTCCTAAGGGGACAATACATAGCTATCCAAACCTTACTCAAAAGAATAGAAAAATCTAAAATGCAGTTTTTGTATTCTCAACTCAAGAAACTAGAGCTGGAACAGAACATGCCTAACCCATGCACGAGAAGACAGGTGATCAAGATTAGAGAAGAGATCGATAAATAAGAAACCAGGAGCACAGTAGAGCAGATCAACAGAACCAGAAGCTGGTTCTTTGAAAGAATAAATAAGATTTATAAGCCACTGGCCAGACTTACTCAAAATAATAGAAAAAGGACCCAAATTAATAAAATTATGAACAAAAGGGGAGCTATCACAACCAATACCAATGAATTAGGAAGGATCATTAGAAACGTTTACCAACAGCTTTATGCCAATAAATTAAAAAATCTGCAGAAATGGATGCCTTCCTGGAAACTTATAAACTACCGAGACTGACACAGGAAGAAATTGATTATTGAAACAGACTGATTAATTATGAAGAGATTGAAGCAGTGATCAAAA
>NW_023235527.1:0-1017 GCF_002007445.2 Ailuropoda melanoleuca | reverse complement strand
TTGTGTTCCCTCTCTCGCTGGCTGTCTCTCTCTCTGTCAAATAAATAAATAAAATCTTTAAAAAATAAAATGAAATAAATAAAAAATAAGACAATGCAAGAGAGGTCATATGGTGTGTGCTCTATGAAAGAGATAGACAATGATTGCCGGTCAAGTCCTGAGAAGAAATTACTAGCTTTGAATCTAGGGTTCCAGGAGGGAGTTGGCTCTGAAGGATGAAAGAATTGAGATTGGTGAAGAGAAAGGTTTAAGTTATTGGAATTTGAGTGAACTCGGGGTTCAAGCCTGTCAATAGGCTTGCAAGCTTTAGAAAACAGGAAATAGAACAGTCTAATGAGAGTGGATAGCCTGTGTCTAGAAGGGGAGGAGAATGACCGAAATGGAAGAATAGAGCCAGACTGTAAATGTGGAATACCTGATTTACAAGTTTGGATGGATTGTGTAAGGTCATTTAAAGTTATTTTTGTGAGGCACGTGGGTGGCTCAGAGCGTTAAGTGTCTGCCTTTGGTTTAGGTCATGATCTCCATATCCTGGGTTCGAGCCCCACGTTGGGATCCCTGCTTAGTGGGGAGTCTGCTTCTCCTTCTCCCTCTGCCTCTCCTCCTACTTGTGCTCTGTCTCTCTCTCAAATGAATAAAATCTTTAAAAAATAATAAAAATAAAGTTATTTTTGCAAGGAAGCGATATGATGAGTGGGAGCTTTTTAAAGGATGATTAATTTGTAGAACATTTACACATTTGCTGCTCTTTCTGTCCATAGGTAATAAAGTGATTTTTAAAAGTTACATAGTCTCTCCCTTGTTTGGTGTCTGGGTTGATTTTAATTATACTTAAATCAACCCATAATAAATTAGTGTCTTCCAGCCAAAAGTGTCTCTAAATTCCCTTGATAGCATGAGCCATTGCCTGAGTGTCCTTGTAGCTGTAAAATTCTTTTATATATACATATTTTTTTATTATATTATGTTAATCACCATACAGTACATCCCCGGATTCCGATGTAAAGTTCGATGCTT
>NW_023235526.1:3609-3856 GCF_002007445.2 Ailuropoda melanoleuca | reverse complement strand
CTCACGAGAGGTGATGATCGTTGATATTTCCCTGGACTGTGTGGGGTCTCAGAGACCAAAATGGGGCACTCCCGTCAGGCTTCCGCGACCACTTTCTCTCATGTTTCCCTACTCACGAAGGGTGATGATAGTGCTAAGACGGTCCCTTTACGGTGTTGTTTCTGACCGACGTGTTTTGGGCCTTTTCGTTCCATTGCCGCCAGCAGTTTTGACAGGATTTCCCCAGGGAGCAAGCATTTCATTGGAA
>NW_023235526.1:2823-3565 GCF_002007445.2 Ailuropoda melanoleuca | reverse complement strand
TTTCTCAGTGCTGTGTTCGTCGTGTTTCACTCACGGTACCAAAGCCCCTTGATTCCTGTTCCACCTTCCATAAGGCCGTCATGACTTGAAGTGCTTTCCCCTCACACTTTGTTTCTTGGTTCTAAGGGCTGGAGCGTCCCCAGGACCCTACTCCCAATGTGGAATCGGTNGTGAAAAGGCTGCTGTTCGCTGGAGGTGTTTCCCTGGACGCTCTGCTTTATTACCAATGAGAAGGGCGCTGAATCCTCGAAAATCCGGAAGGTTTTCATTCACGCTCCCTTTCTCACGATAGATGATGATCGTTGATATTTCCCTGGTCTGTGTGGGGTCTCAGAAACCACTCTGTGGCANTCTCAGAGACCACTATGGGGCACTCTCGTCAGGCTTCCGCGACCACTTTCCCTCATGTTTCCCTATTCACGAAGGGTGATGATAGTGCTAAGACGGTCCCTGTACGGTGTTGTTTCTGACCGACGTGTTTTGGGCCTTTTCGTTCCATTGCCGCCAGCAGTTTTGACATGATTTCCCAGGGAACAAACATTTCGTTGGAATTGGGTTTTGGCCGAATTGCCTTTCTCAGTGCTGTGTTCGTCGTGTTTCACTCACGGTACCAAAGCACCTTGATATCCGTTCCACCTTCAATAAGGCCGTCGTGACTTCAAGGGCTTTCCCCTCACACTTTGTTTCTTGGTTCTAAGTGCTGGAACCTCCCCAGGCCCCTACACCCAATGTGGAATCGGGG
>NW_023235526.1:248-2696 GCF_002007445.2 Ailuropoda melanoleuca | reverse complement strand
CCCTTACTCACGAGAGATGATGATCGTTGATATTTCCCTGGACTGTGTGGTGTCTCAGAGACCACTCTGTGGCACTCTCCTCATGCTTCCGCGCCCACTTTCCCTCATGTTTCCCTATTCACGAAGGGTGATGATAGTGCTGAGACGGTCCCTGTACGGTGTTGTTTCTGACGGACGTGTTTTGGGACTTTTCGTTCCATTGCCGCCAGCAGTTTTGACTGGATTTCCCCGGGGAGCAAGCATTTCGTTGGAAGCGGGTTTTGGCCGAATTGTGTTTCTCAGTGCTGTGTTCGTCGTGTTTCACTCACGGTACCAAAGCACCTTGATTCCTGTTCCACCTTCCATAAGGCCGTCGTGACTTCAAGGGCTTTCCCCTCACACTTTGTTTCTTGGTTCTAAGGGCTGGATCCTCCCCAGGCCCCTACACCCAATGTGGAATCGGGGTCCCCAGTGAAAAGGCTGCTGTTCGCTGGAGGTGTTTTCCTGGACGCTCTGCTTTATTACCAATGAGAAGGGCGCTGAGTCCTCGAAAATCCTGAACCTTTTCATTCATGCTCCCTTACTCACGAGAGATGATGATCGTTGATATTTCCCTGGACTGTGTGGTGTCTCAGAGACCACTATGGGGCACTCTCGTCAGGCTTCCGCGACCACTTTCCCTCATGTTTCCCTATTCACGAAGGGTGATGATAGTGCTAAGACGGTCCCTGTACGGTGTTGTTTCTGACGGACGTGTTTTGGGCCTTTTCGTTCCATTGCCGCCAGCAGTTTTGACAGGATTTCCCCAGGGAGCAAGCATTTCGTTGGAAGCGGGTTTTGGCCGAATTGTCTTTCTCAGTGCTGTGTTCGTCGTGTTTCAGTCATGGTACCAAAGCACCTTGGTTCCTGTTCCACCTTCCATAAAGCCATCGTGACTTCAAGGGCTTTCCCCCTCGTTTCTTGGTTCTAAGGGCTGGATCCTCCCCAGGCCCCTACACCCAATGTGGAATCGGGGTCCCCAGTGAAAAGGCTGCTGTTCGCTGGAGGTGTTTCCCTGGACGCTCTGCTTTATTACCAATGAGAAGGGCGCTGAGTCCTCGAAAATCCTGAACCTTTTCATTCATGCTCCCTTACTCACGAGAGATGATGTTCGTTGATATTTCCCTGGACTGTGTGGGGTCTCTGAGTCCACTATGAGGCAGTCTCGTCAGGCTTCCGCGACCACTTTCCCTCATGTTTCCCTATTCACGAAGGGTGATGATAGTGCTAAGATGGTCCCTGTACGGTGTTGTTTCTGACGGACGTGTTTTGGGACTTTTCGTTCCATTGCCGCCAGCAGTTTTGACAGGACTTCCCTAGGGAGCAAGCATTTCGTTGGAAGCGGGTTTTGGCCGAATTGTCTTTCTCAGTGCTGTGTTCGTCGTGTTTCACTCACGGTACCAAAGCCCCTTGATTCCTGTTCCACCTTCCATAAGGCCGTCGTGACTTCAAGGGCTTTCCCCTCACACTTTGTTTCTTGGGTCTAAGGGTTGTATCCTCCCCAGACCCCTACACCCAATGTGGAATCGGGGTCCCCAGTGAAAAGGCTGCTGTTCGCTAGAGGGGTTTTCGTGGATGCTCTGCTTTATTACCAATGAGAAGGGCGCTGAGTCCTCGAAAATCTGAATCTCNTCATTCATGCTCCCTTACTCATGAGAGATGATGATCGTTGTTATTTCCCTGGACTGTGTGGTGTCTCAGAGACCACTCTGTGGCACTCTCTTCAGGCTTCCACGACCACTTTCCCTCATGTTTCCTATTCACGAAAGGTGATGATAATGCTAAGACGGTCCCTGTACGGTGCTGTTTCTGACGGACGTGTTTTGGGCCTTTTCATTCCATTGCCGCCAGCAGTTTTGACAGGATTTCCCCAGGGTGCAAGCATTTCGTTTGAAGCGGGTTTTGGCCGAATTGTCTTTCTCAGTGCTGTGTTCGTCGTGTTTCACTCACGGTACCAAAGCACCTTGATTCCTGTTCCACCTTCCATAAGGCCGTCGTGACTTCAAGGGCTTTCCCCTCACACTTTGTTTCTTGGTTCTAAAGCCTGGATCCTCCCCAGGCCCCTACACCCAATGTGGAATCAGGGTCCCTAGTGAAAAGGCTTCTGTTCACTGGAAGTGTTTTCCTGGACGCTCTGCTTTATTACCAATGAGAAGATAGCTGAGTCCTCGAAAATCCGGAAGGTTTTCATTCCTGCTCCCTTACTCACGAGAGATGATGATCGTTGATATTTCCCTGGACTCTGTGGTGTCTCAGAGACCACTATGGGGCACACTCGTCAGGTTTACGTGACCACTTTCCCTGATGTTTACCTATTTACGAAGGGTGATGATAGTGCTAAGGCGGTCCCTGTACAGTGTTGTTTCTGACCGACGTGTTTTGGGCCTTTTCGTTCCATTGCCGCCAGCAGTTTTGACAGGATTTCCCCAG
>NW_023235526.1:0-233 GCF_002007445.2 Ailuropoda melanoleuca | reverse complement strand
TGCTCCCTTACTCACGAGAGATGATGATCGTTGATATTTCCCTGGACTCTGTGGTGTCTCAGAGACCACTATGGGGCACACTCGTCAGGTTTACGTGACCACTTTCCCTGATGTTTACCTATTTACGAAGGGTGATGATAGTGCTAAGGCGGTCCCTGTACAGTGTTGTTTCTGACCGACGTGTTTTGGGCCTTTTCGTTCCATTGCCGCCAGCAGTTTTGACAGGATTTCCC
>NW_023235525.1:0-1017 GCF_002007445.2 Ailuropoda melanoleuca | reverse complement strand
AAGATGTTCTGGACAGAGAACACTGTGCTGGAGAATTGTTCTCTCCCAATGTTCTGAGCTGAATCGTGCCCCCCCCCCCCCCGCCAAAATTCATATATTGAAGTCTCGAGACTTAGCACCTTATATGCAAACTCTCATTTCATACTTACAAATACCCTGTAAAGTAAGTGCCATTGTTGTCCTACAAGCGAGGAAACTGAGGCACAGAGTCGCTCAGTAAGCTCTGCAAGGTCACCCCGCTATGAAACAGAAGAGCCAAACCCTCGCTTTGACCCATCTGCCCTATGCCTCCCGGTACGCACCTTCTTTCCACCTTTCCCTCGCTCTGTGGAGGTATATAATTACTCATCATACAATGGTCTAATATTAAAATGAAATTAGCAGTGACCCAGGCGTGGCAGACACTTTGAAACTTGGTTCCCTCCCCCATTCCCTTCCCAGGGAAAGCCAGAGTGGTTTTAAATGATCGTACATCTCTGCATAATGGCTTTTCCCTTTGTTCTTTTTCTTCCTGACGAAACTGGCCAGAAGGCACACCTCTGTTAAACCCAGAGGCATCCAGACTGGGTCTGATGATAAGCAAGCTTTCGGGTGGGAAAGGTGGAAATGTCCGTTCCCATCGCTCTGGTCTGCACTCTAGAATCCCAGATTTTTCAAGTTTGGCTGAGGGCACCAAGGGGTCAACTGATGGCCTATTTGGAAGATGAAAGGCGGGGCAAAGAGCCTCCAGGACAAAAAGCAAAAGTCACAGCCACAAATTTCCTCTCCAGCCAAGGCCCACGTGTCCTATGAAAACGGAGAGGAAATTGGTAGGAGATACGGATGTTATTGTCCCTTTCGGGTTTATAAAGGCTAAGAGGACATCTTTCTCTTGGAGTCAAGCTGGACCCAAGACTTTGCTGCCCCTCATCCCGTGGAATACACCACCTGTCGATAAGACCTCCAGAACATTCTGCCGGCCAAGCAATCTTGGTCTTAATTTTTGTCAAGCCATGCACAATGCTGGAAGCCCCAGCT
>NW_023235524.1:0-1017 GCF_002007445.2 Ailuropoda melanoleuca | reverse complement strand
TAAATTCTTGACATTTTTGAAACTTCAGTAGTATAATTCAGTTTAAAACAATAAAGTACTATGAAGAATAATGTAGCTTTAAATGGCAAATGCTCCACAAAGGTCTGTTAGTAGGAAAGAAATTGGTCACCATGTGTGATTTGAAAAAAATCCATACAGGGCACCTGAGTGGCGTTGTCGATTAAGCATCCAGCTATTGGTTTCAGCTCACACCATCATCCTGGGGTCCTGGGGTCCAGCCCTGTGTGGGGCCCACACTGAGTGTGGGGTCTGCTGGAGATTCTCCTCCCCTCTCCCTCTGCCCCGCCCCCTCACGCTCGTGTTCTCTCTCTCTCTCTCAAATGAATAAATCGTTTTAAAAAAGCCCATAGAGATCTTCTAGGCCCTGGATATTCTGCATCCCCATTATGGTATGGAATCTTGATAATGTGCTCTGTATATGTATAAAGTTTGAACCAAGTCTGACTCTAGGTCTGTAGAAGGAATAACTTTAGAAAAAAATACATTTTAAATAGAAACATTTTTGTTTTGCTTTCTGATTGTGAAAGTGCACACAAATTGTAGAGAAATAAAAAAATACATGAAGCCCTGAAAAAGAAAGATTATGCATAAACCGCCCACCCCCACCTCGGATATAACCACATTTTGGCTTATTTCTTCCCAGACTTTTGTCTGTACGTATATATTCATTCAACAGATATTGAGTACCCTGTAAGTGCCAGGTACTGTGCTGTGTTCTGGGGATACACCAGTGAACAAGACATACAAAATGTCCTGCTCCAGTGGGGTTTACATGCCATATATGTACACTTATATACCCAAATACTAGGATCAAGCTATATGCGCAGCATGCCTGATTATATTCCTCAACCTTCTGTAAGGAACGCTTTTCCCTTCTTAACTGTTCTTTAGTATTGTGATTTTTAGTGAGTACATACCTTTTTATCTTGTGAATGTACTATAATTTATTTATCCCCCAATTTGAGCTATTTAGATGTTTTTCACTTTTTTGTTATT
>NW_023235523.1:0-1017 GCF_002007445.2 Ailuropoda melanoleuca | reverse complement strand
GGAAGGTAGGGCACAAGCTGATGTTGACTGTTATTTATCGTTGCATTCTTCTTTGCAGTCAACCTAGAAGCGCATAGAGTGCCCTGCACATAGTAGGCACTCAGCTAATGGTGCATGCTGACATTCATAGCCCCCAACATATCCATTCATAGTTCCTGACACATGCAAATCCAGCTGATTTGATAAAGGTGACAACAACGTCACCGAGGAAGCTTTTTCTCCAGTGTGTTAGTCAAGAAGGTAAATAAAAAGCCCACCCTAACAACCATGTGCTTTTCTGACCGTATTCTGTTCCAGGTGGTCCTCACAGCAGCAGGTGATCTGTTGAGACAGCCAACACCATCGCGGGTGCTCCTTCTCGCATCCTTTGGGGGGAGACATCCCTGGGGGTGGCTGACCCAGTGTACCACCGCTGCCGAAAGTGAAAATAAAACATCCCAGAAGGAGATGAATTTGTCTGATCTGGAAAGATACTCATCATTTTTTGTGGGTTTGTGTTGCTTTCCCTTCAGGAAAGAGTGAGGGGAAACGAAATGAGTTTTTCTCAGTTAGGAACAACCTGAAATTCAGAATGAGGCGGGCTGTGGGAGGTTGCTTATAGCACGGTGAGCTAGTGAAGAAAACAAAACAACAACAAAAAACCCCAAGTCAGGGCGGATCTGGGGCAGGGCAGGGGGTAGGGCGGGGCGCCTGGGGCCCGAAAGACACCTTCTTCTACCTTCATTGGCTTTGACCCTGTGGAGACACATCGGGAGGAGTAGTTCAGGTATCTAGGTCTACCCAGCCTACTTAATCTCTAAAAAATATTTGTTGATATTTTCCTTGCTCCTGAAGTTTCTTCCCAAGAAAGGACTACTTAATCTGAGGTCCACAGACCCTTCAGGAACACAAAGATAGAATTGGGGGGGGGGGCTATGAATTTGGATGGCAAATATATATATACCAACACTCTCTAGCTGAATTGAACATTTCCCATACTTTGAATGTATGTGGGACACCTTGGTGGCTCAGTCGGTT
>NW_023235522.1:0-1017 GCF_002007445.2 Ailuropoda melanoleuca | reverse complement strand
GGGAGGGTTGAACACTTTTGAAACTGTCCTGCTAAGAATGGGAATATGTCAGGGCAAACATCACAATCTAGACTCTCGGTAACATGTGACAGAAAACCCAATTCAAACTGGGCTAGCAAGTAAAGGGAAGCTATAGGCTCAAGGAGCTGAGAGTCCAGGGCTAGGGCTGAGTTCAGGTAGAGCTGGATCAGGGCTCAGATGAAGCAGTCAGGATTTCAGTTGCTTTCTGGCTCTTAACTTGGTTTTGTTCTCCACTCTTTTTGGCTTCATCTTCAGACTGCACATGGATAGACGGTGTGGGTGGCTCCATCCGCACATCCTCTCAGGCACACAGTAGGTGCTCAGCAACTATTTACTGGGTGAATGGATTGCTTATGATTGGCTTAAACAGTTGATCCTATCAAGTGTGAAGTTGATAACCCACTTGAAGACTTCTGTGCATTTGTCTGTGTCCCGCAGAGAAGTTAAAGGTGAAGCCCAAGGCTGTGATTGCAACCTCGGGCTGTACCACTCACCACGTGGCTTTGGACGATGGTCTCTAACTCTCTTTGCCTCCGTTCTGCATCTGCGCAGTGGAAGCTAAGAATAGCACCCACCTCATAGAGTTGCCAGGACATTCAAATGAGGTCTTAGTAGTATTTACCATCTCCTGATGGCTCGCCGAGAGTCAAGCATCGTCCTAAGAGATGTACATATGTTGTTTACTGAATCTTCACAGCCACCCTGTGAAATATGCCTTCACATGACACATGTACTAACATGACACACGAAAGCATGACAGAGAGGCTGAGAGGTTTGTGTAGGGTGCGTGCGAGAGTTGGGGTGTATACCCAGTAGTCTGGTCCCGGAGCCCGTGCTTTTCCCCACTATGGGTGCAAAGTGCTTAACAGAGTGCCTGGCACGGAGCAAGCACTCGGTAATTGAAACAGCCATCCATGCATGCTTGTTCGAAGATGAGGGTGGGACATGGAGAAGCTGTGCACAAAGGAGAGGTGAAGCCCAGTTCCACAGGCTGCA
>NW_023235521.1:0-1026 GCF_002007445.2 Ailuropoda melanoleuca | reverse complement strand
ATGTTTTTATGCTTGTTCATAAAGGCTCCAGAGTAACTCATTCATTTCCTATCAAGCCTTTTTCCTTTGAACGTTGAACATGAGCAGTCTACTAAAAACGAGAACCGGAACTCTGAAGTAGCATCTCCTTTCCGAACAGTTCTTTCAAAGCGTCAGCATTTGTATGAGACACTTGCCATTAACTTGCCCGCTGTGCCTAGGAATTAGAGTCCATATGGTACTAAATTGTCATCAGATCTTTTTGATTTATGTGCTTGTGGTGTATAAAGACAACTGGAGATGTTAAGAATGCTATGTGTGAACTTGATTTTCACAGTCTTGTGAGTTACTCTCTTAGAGTCTGTGTCTTAGGGTGGCTGCTAGTTGAAGTTAGGTGTTCCTTCTTAGCGTAGGTGTTGTGGATAGTTTGCTTTAGGTGAGGCTTTTATGTTTGTTTTAAACATACTTGGGGGGCGCCTGGGTGGCACAGCGGTTGAGCGTCTGCCTTCGGCTCAGGGCGTGATCCCGGCGTTGTGGGATCGGGCCCCACGTCGGGCTCCTCTGCTGTGAGCCTGCTTCTTCCTCCCACTCCCCCTGCTTGTGTTCCCTCTCTCTCTGGCTGTCTCTATCTCTGTCAAATAAATAAAAAATCTTTAAAAAAAAAAAAATTTTAAACATACTTGGGGCATTTGGAACAAACTAGGGAGACTAATGAAAGGCGCGAAACTAATTGCTTTCCCTTCTTTGACAGTATTATGAGATGTCCTATGGGTTGAATATAGAAATGCACAAGCAGGTAAGTTATTTCTTTATAACTATTTGAAATGACAGTAATACTCTGCACTTTAGAAAGAAAATTGTATGTTTTGCAATTTTATTCTGTATGTTTGTGTGAATTCATGTATTTTAAAAGACTACTGAAGGGAATACTATCTTTTCAGGTGTGGTTCCTTATCCTTTTTGCATTTTATCCTGGTTTTAATCATTTAAAAACGTGACTTCAAATGTCTGAATGCATATTAAATTTTGTGCACTTTCAAAAGCAGG
>NW_023235520.1:0-1017 GCF_002007445.2 Ailuropoda melanoleuca | reverse complement strand
CAAATAAGATGCTTAGCAAATTGAAACAGAATGTTAAATGAATATAGGTATTTGCTAAAAAGAATCAAAGAGAAAAATAAAAGATATGGATTTAATCTAAGATAAAAAGTAAGATGTGAATATATGATTTCCAGAAAAAAATGAGTGAGAGACAAGAAGACAAGAGACCATTTATTTGCTAACTCAAGGTACAGAAATCCTACTTGTCAAAAACTACCTAATTTCCCGCTATTATACTCTTTATTACAACATGACAAAAGCAAAAGAGCATCAAAAATACCTATTTAAAGAACTGAGTTTTAAGTAAAAATTTGAAGACTATTTGACCAGAAACTTAAAAACTAAACTTTTTATATTAGATTCTTTCGTTCTGATTTCAAGTTCAAAAAGAAGACACTAGCAAAATGCTACGTGAAGATGTTATCTAAATTTCAGGACAAATTGAAACATTTCATAAGAAGTATTTGGGCAATCTATTGAAGAGTTGTTTTTCTCTATCCAGCCCTATAAGATACTCAATGAAAATGTGTTCCATGGCTCCAGGAGAAAACTAGAGACGTATCCCTACCTCAAAATAGGGAAGTTCTAGTATCATTCCTATTACCAAACATATGGTCAAGTCCAGAGCATATCACTCCTCTGACATCTCTGTCTGTGCTATTGGCTGGGGTTGCAGCATCCATCTAAACATAGATCCAGACCATCTTTGCCTAAAAGTTCTCTGGACAACTGAAACTCTGGCTTCCTTTCACTAGGGCATGCTCACCAAACACCCACCTTGGGTGACATTACACAAATGAAGCTCCACCCTGGAGGCAAATGTGGAAGCTGAGAGATATACTCCTTCTGATGGTTTGTACACAAAAGACCACATTATGACTACTTTCTAACCAAAGCTGTTTTTTTATAATAATTTTTTATTATGTTATATTAGTCACCATACAGTACATCCTTAGTTTTTGATGCAGTGTTCCATGATTCATTATTTGTGTATAACACCCAGTGCTCCATGCAATA
>NW_023235519.1:0-1017 GCF_002007445.2 Ailuropoda melanoleuca | reverse complement strand
AAACCACTCATTTTATTCTAATTTATGCTATTATGACTGTATATTAATTAGGCTTTCTCGTGGTTTTAGTTAAAATAAGGACAGTTTAATAACGATAATAAACAATTTCTGTAGCTTTAAAAATGGAAGCATTAGTGGCATTTCCTTTTGAATCTAAACCAATAGATCAAATTACAGATAGCATGTGTATTGTTCCCTTTCGATTCCCTCACACCGCTGGGTCTCTGGAAGACGTGGACTGGGCTGCACAAAGGAGCCTATTCAGCACATGCACGTTCAGATAGAAGACGGGTTAATAAATGGTTAAAGAGGATGTTTTTCTGAAGCAATCCTAAGGTTTTGTCCTAAATTCACAGAATTATAGCATGGCTGAAATGAAATATTTTATATAAAAGCTCTCTAAAAAGACAGAAAAGTTTATTAATTTTTAAGGAACACTTTTTACGTCCAGTATATTTTATCTGACAAAGTTTTAAATCAAGTTTGCATTGAGCAGGTGCAGGCCGGTTTTAAAAATTAGTAACAGCATTCTGATGTTTCTTGCAAAATAAATTACGTACTTTGGTCTCCTGAATCAATTACTTATTTTGCGGATTTGTGGCGCAATTAACAATCTTTCATCGTTAGAGGTGACCCTACCAACAAGCTATAGCTTTTAGTGTGCCCTATAGAATTGGGTGACGTATCATTTAACAAATCAGCCTTGTCCTTTTCCGACTGAAATTTCTCCCCCGTCATAAAGCACAGACTCCTAATGATGAAGAAACACCTTCAACTTCAAAATTAAATAGACTAACCAGCTTTTCAACTGGCTGCCAGTGCAGAAACAAAAGTGAGTCATTGCAAATGGCTTCAATTCATCGTCAACCACAGCCTATAATGCAGGTTGCTACTTCTGCAGTATTTTTACTTTTAGATGTGATGTTTACATCAGAATTTTAAGTCCTCTTTGCCATGACCTTAAGAGAAAGCTGTTCTCTGAAAAAAAAAAATATATATATATATATATATATATTT
>NW_023235518.1:0-1017 GCF_002007445.2 Ailuropoda melanoleuca | reverse complement strand
GTACTGACACCTAAATTCCACAGGACTGTTGTGAAGGCTAACCGAAATCCATATGTAACAGGCCAAATACTGAGCTGTACAGAAGGCCGCTCAATGAATGGTGGCCATTATCATTGTCCTGATTATTGTCAACTGACAATTATTGTCACTATTAATATAATTAATAAATGTGTCAGGCCCTCATCTCTGAGACAAATGGTCCCCAGAACCTGAAGGGTTTGAAGACAAGGATTGAGAGATCCAGCTCCTTCTGTGGAATCCACCTCACAGCTGGAGCATCCAGACACCTGCCCTTTGGAAGATCTGGTTGGGCCATGAGAAGTGGAGATCGAAGTCCACAGGAATGTAATCCAAAACAAATCAAGCCTTTAGGAGTAGCTTCTAGTTTTCAGAATTACAGGAAACAGAAGACGGAAGTAAATAAAACCACAGGAAATAATCAAGACAAATATATAAGACAACTGACTTGGTCTGTTAAAAATTTCATTGAAAAAAAAGAGGTGGGGGGGACTGTTCTAGATTCCTTGTTCAGATCCCAATTTAGGGGGGAAAAACTCATTTATAAAAAATTTAAGGGGAGGGACGCCTGGGTGGCTCAGTTGGTTAAGCATCTGACTCTTGGTTTCGGCTCAAGTCACAAGCCCCACATCAGGTTCCATGCTCAGCGCAGAGTCTGCTTGAGATTCTTTCTCTCCTTCTGCCCCTCCCCCCTTCTCTCTCTTTCTCTCTCTAAAATAAATAAATCATTTTAAAAAAAGATATAAGGGGATAATTGATGAAATGTATCTGAATATTGACTGGGTTTTAAATATTCAAGGAAAATTGTAAACTTTCTTAGATGTGATAATAGTATTGGGGAATGTCCTTATTTTTAGAAAAATGGATACAGAAGTATTTAGGAGTCAAGTGGTAGGGTCTCTTCAACTTCGTTAAAAAAAATATATATAGAGAGAGAGAAACATATAATATATATATATATTTATATATATTATACATAATATATGAGCTCAGGTCGTG
>NW_023235517.1:0-1017 GCF_002007445.2 Ailuropoda melanoleuca | reverse complement strand
AAAAAACTATGTTAATGTACAAGGAAGTCTTAGGACTCTGAACACTTTCTGATAAGTCATTTCAATAAAATCGCAATAGGTTCTAGAGAGGCAAATGAAAGTCTCTTCTCACTGAAAGGCTTTACCAGGTAATAACATTATCAGTTAAATCTCTGTTTTGATGGGGGTGGAGCTTGTGAAGATGTACGTATAGAAAGCAAAAATAATAAGCTAAAATCAGAAAATTCCTTCCCCCTCCCTCAGATTTATAGTGTTCATTCATCTTTCTGTATATAAATCACATCCTTTGGCTGAAGAAAACAGGACTTTAAAAATAGTTGACTTTTCTGGTAAAGTGATGTTCCTTTGTATAATGGGAAACTCCCACCAACTTTGAAGCCTGACAACTTAATTGATACGAATGGTTATTTTTAAAATGAAATCATATAGGAAATAATGTGAAATTTTTAAAAGCGAAGTGCACAAGTGCATCCAGAAATGTAGCATTTTAGTGTTTCTAAACATTGCTCTGGTTCTACTGGTTAATACGTAACCTCTGGTACTACTAAGGTTAATAAATTATATGGATGGTTTTAAAATCAGTTTGTCACCGATATATTTCTGCTTATTTGTCATTAAAATATACCAGGTTTTGTTTCAAATAGACATTTGCTTCCTCTTCTTCTCAAAGTTCCAAAATAATAGAAAATATATTTTACAAAAGTATATAACCAAAAAAGTCACTGGAAAGTGAGGTAAAGTACCATGAGCAGACCAGAAGATCTGGGGAATTCCTGATTGGTAGAAAGCAAAAGTTGTTGAATAGGTGGAAAAAGCAGAACAGTAGAAACACAGAACAAAATTAATAACAAGGAGCTTAAGGGTATTTATTGGTAGAACTTGGAGAAATTCCCAAAGGCGAGTCAGAGCTGTCTTCATAAGCATGAGACCCGGATAGTGGCATAGTGCTCCATACTTAGAAGTGACTTCTACTTGATTTAAAGCTCTATCATTGTCTTGAAATTCTTAATAATTTTT
>NW_023235516.1:0-1017 GCF_002007445.2 Ailuropoda melanoleuca | reverse complement strand
GGGGATCGAGAGGGATGGGAGGAGGGACCAGAGCTTACCAGACAAGATGGGGGGGGGGTGGTGGAAAAACACAGCTGAGGTGACATTTGAGGAGAAAGGAACTTTCCCTCTGCTCACAGGAATGCCAGGGTAAGGGGAAAGAGTGGCAGACGAATGGGAGCCCCTGGTGCTGAGGCCTCCAGGCAGCTCCAGCCTGTCCATCTCCGGTGAGCTGGCTGCATAAAAAAGCTTTTGCTGAGGCTCAATCTGGAAAAGGTCACTGATTTAGTAGCAAGTGGCAGGCGAAAAATCTGCCCGGGATGACATGTGTTCCTTATTTAGGGCTGAAGGCTGCTGGAGAATGAATAGGTCGGAAGGCATCGGGCTGCACGGTGTATGTCAGAATAACATTTCAGAGCCATCAAAGGAGGGAAACAATGCTCATCTTGGGGAGGGAAGGACAACTGCATTAAAACGACATACCCCCAAAGCCCAGAAGTTTAGAAGTGCAGGGGGACCCCCTTGAAGATGGCTACAGTTTTTCCAGCCTCCTTTTTTAAGCCAAAATTTAGTCATTCAAATTCATTCGGACTGTAACTTACAAAATGCTCATTTCCTTTGCGATCGGAAATGACGCCTGCACGATCTGCTACTGCGGTCCCGCCAAAGGCCTGGGAGAGTGGAGTCACAGTGAGGGGTAACCCGCTGAAGGCCGGGGGCGGAGGGATCTCAGAATGCTGCATAACTGAGCCATGCTGCCTGGGTCTGTGCTGCACGCCCATGTCTGGCCTCCCAACTCTCCCCGAAGGACACGGTAGAGCTTTACACAACTTCCCATTGCATTCACTGCAAGGATGTTACTGAGGACAACGTCCACCAGGCCAGCCTTACCCTTGGAAAGTCCCCGGTAGACAGTATCTATTCTTTTGGAGCAAGAACCCTCTGACTGAGAAGAGTTATTTTTAATTTTTTTTTATGATTTATTTACTTATTTGAGAGAGAGTATAAGCTGAGGAAGGAGGAGAGAGAGAACAGACT
>NW_023235515.1:0-557 GCF_002007445.2 Ailuropoda melanoleuca | reverse complement strand
TGGCCACTTTAACTCTGTTTCTGTTGGTGCTGAACAAACCTACAGCATCCCAGGCTGTGCGTCCCAGACCCAGCGTCCCAGCCCTCACTTCCACGGCAGGCGCGTCTCTGTCCTTTGTGTTTCCAATCCCGCAAGAAGCCAGTCCCCAGCCGCCCTGCACGGGCTCCCGGAGCTCCCGATCTCAGTCTGCTGTCTCAAGCGTGCGGGACCGCGGTCCGTCCGCTCCCCCGTGCAGGTGGCTACCGCTTCCGGTGCCCTGACACGGCGGCTCCAACCAACTTCTCTTTAATTCCGATATTTGTGCGTGGTTTTACGGCTCCCCAATTCGTACCTCGATATTCAGCGCTGGGGATATTCATTTGTAAGATCCAGATGTATCTTCCAGCGTCTGATGCTGATTCCGTGAATGTACCTGCTGATCTGGTACCTATTCAGTTCAACTCAGGGAAACGGCTGAAAAAGGGGTCCCCTACACCTCCGCCATCTTAACTCTCCTCTGACACTTTGTTTCTTGATTCAAAGTGCTGGATCCTTCCCAGGCCCATACACCCAATGTG
>NW_023235514.1:0-1017 GCF_002007445.2 Ailuropoda melanoleuca | reverse complement strand
TTTTTTTTTTTACAGAAATATTCATTTTTACTGTTTTCGTTTCCTACCCTTATACTGTCACTTTTGGTCTCTCCTTTTCACTCAAAGAGTCCCCTTTAATGTTTCTTTTCGTGTGTTTCAACGGTCATGAATTCCTTTAGTTTTTGTTTATCTAAGAAACTCTTTATCTCTCCTTCTATGCTGAGTGAGTTTTCCTGGATAGAGTATTCTTGGCTGCAGATGTCTCCCATTTAGCACTTGGAATATATCATGCCACTCCCTTCTGGCTTAGAAAGTTTCTTCTGAAAAATCCCCTGCTAGCCGTATAGGTTTTCTCTTGTAAGTTATTGTGTTCTTTTGTCTTGCTGCTTTTACAATTTTTTCTTTATCACTATATTTTGCCATACAATTTGTCTTGGTGTGGATCTTCTTTTGTTGATTTTGATGCAAGTTCTCTGTGCCTCCAGGATCTGGATATCTGTTTCCTTCCCCAGCTAGGGAAGTTTTCAGCTATTATGTCTTTGAATATATTTTCTGTCCCCTTTCTCTCTCTTCTTCTGGAATTCCTATAATATGAATGTTATTACAGTTGTTGGGGGCCACTGAGTTCCCTTAGGCTATTCTCATTTTGCATGGTTCTTTTTATTTTTTGTTCAGCTTGATTACTTAACATTATTTTGCCTTCTGGGTCATTAACTCATTCCTCTTCTTCTACAGCCTGGTGTTCATTCCATCAAGTGTGTTTCTCATTTCATTTATTGAGCCCTTTTTCTCTGTTATTCCTTATCTCTGTGTTAAGGGTCTCACTCACATCTTCTACTCTTTTCTCAAGTCCAGTGAGTATCCTATGATCATTGCTTAAAATACTCCATCAGACATGCTATTTATATCTATTTCACTTAGATATCTGGCCATGGCCTTGTCCTGTTCTTTAATTTGGGATCAATTTCTCTGTCTCTTCATTTTATCTAAGTCTCTGTGCCTGTTTCTCTGTGTTACGAAAGTCAACTAAATCTCCTGTTTTGTTTTGTTTTTTTT
>NW_023235513.1:0-1017 GCF_002007445.2 Ailuropoda melanoleuca | reverse complement strand
CCCCCCCCCACCAAAGAACCAGCTCCTGGTTTCGTTGATCTGTTCTATTGTGTTTTTAGTTTCTATATCATTTATTTCTGCTCTAATCTTTATTATTTCCTTCCCTCTGCTGGTTTTAGGTTTTGTTTGTTGTTCTTTTTCTAGCTCGTTTAGGTGTTATTTGAGATTTTTCTTGCTTCTTGAGGTAGGCCTGTAATTGCTATTAACTTCCTTCTTAGAACTGCTTTTGCTGCATCCCAGAGGTATTGGACCATTGTGTTTTCATTTTCATTTGTTTCCATGTACTTTTTAATTTCCTTTTGTTTCCTGGTTGAGCCATTCCTTGTTTAGTAGCATGTTATTTAACCTCCCTGATTCTGTGGCCTTTCCAGATATTTTCTCGTGGTTGACTTCTAGTTTCATAGAGTTGTGGTCAGGAAAGATGGGTGGCATGATTTCGATTTTGATCTTCTTGAGTTTGTTGAGGCTTGTTTGGTGGGCTAAGATGTGATCTATTCTGGAAAACGTTCCCTGTGTACTTGAAAAGAATGTGTATTCTGCTGCTCTAGGATGGAATGTTCTGAACATATCTGTTAAACCCATCAGGTCCAGTGTGTCATTGAAGGCCATTGTTTCCTTGTTGATTTTCTGTTTAGATCATCTATCCATTGATGTAAGTCAGGCATTAAAGTCCCCTACTACTATTGTATTATTATTGATCAGTTCCTTTGTGTTTGTTATTCACTGTTTTATGTATTTGGGTGCTCCCACGTTGAGCGCATAAGTACTTACAATTGTTCTATCTTCTTATTGGAGTGTCCTCTTTATTATTACATAGTGTCCTACTTAGTCTCTAGTTACGGTCTTTGTTTTAAAGTCTAGTTTGTGCGATACAAGTATTGCTACTCCAGCTTTATTTTGACATCCATTTGCACGATAGATGTTTCTCCATCCCCTCACTTTCCAAACTGCAGGTGTCTCTAGGCCTAAAATGAGTCTCCTGTAGGCAGCCTATAGATGGGTCTTTTTTTTTTTTTT
>NW_023235512.1:0-1016 GCF_002007445.2 Ailuropoda melanoleuca | reverse complement strand
GGTCTCCTAAGTAGGTGGGGTGGCCAGGCACGGAAAGAGGTCACGGTCACTTTCAAGGAGCTGACACAGGTTTCAGGCAAGCAAAGAGATTTCGGGGCCTTTAGCTCCTCTCCACTGTGAACTGTTCCAGATGCAATCTGATTTTTATGCTAAAGACTCATGCACAGAAAATGATAGGACTGCAGGCACTCATTAAAAAGTTTATGTTCTTAGTGTTGGGGTGTGTGTGTGTGCGTGCATGCGTGGCTGTGAATACACTTGAGCTGTTGGAAATATAAACATCTTGCATATTTCATTTGCTTTTCTTCCAACTCAAAAAAGGCCTTCCTTTTGGTTTGTAATCTGTAATCCCCTTGGAAACCCAGGATGTAATCTGATAGAGAAAACTAAAACCCAGCAAGGTTTCACAGGATCCTGACTTGGCTTTTCTTGGAAAATGGCTTCTCCCAAGATTGCTTTCATGCGTTTTTACAAGGCCATTTTGGAATACTGACTATGACATTTGATTGGGCCTTCCTTTAGAAAGGTCACGTTTGCTTTAATAATGGTACATGTCATTACTGTGTATAAGAGGAAAATACTGGCCAGTTGACAGACCTGAGGCAGAATGTATTTTTTCAACCATTTGATTAAGACCTTCTAGAAATGGTAACCCAGCAGTGTACATAAATACTGGCATGTGGTAGAAATTAGAATGTGTGAACGGGACAGAAAGGTTAATTCTGCTTCATTTTGACACCTGAAGGCGTCCAGTGAAATGTCAGTTAAAAATGTCCAGATAAAGCCATGCTCCTTTCTGCTTCAAGTAAGAAATACACATCTGATGTTAGCCGAAAGCCAAAAAAATAGATAACTCAAACCGTATTCCATTATCTACCTTCTGAAGACTGATATCCTGAAGAAACGCCATGTGACAATTTGGATTCTTCACAGAGTTCCAAAGAAACAGGACTAGGTTCTTAGAGTAGACCCAGGGAACATCCAGGCCCTTTGCTATTATGCAAGAGAACAGTCTC
>NW_023235511.1:0-1016 GCF_002007445.2 Ailuropoda melanoleuca | reverse complement strand
GATCCTTCTGTTTGAACTAAGACGCTGTCCTGAGGGGTCCGTGGTGAGCGCGGGGCTGCCAGCCAAGAGCGGGGTGGGAAGCACTGGGGCAGTGGACGGCATGGGCGTCTGGTTGGCCGGCTTTCACCGGGTCCCGAGGAAGCATCCAAGGCAATCACGAGGTGCAAGGGGAAGAGAGGCTTAGTCAACAGCTCTTGTGGGGAAAAGAATCCTGCGTCCCGATGCCTCCGCGAGGACGATGTTAGGGGCCCCGGGGAGGGTGGAAGTGTGCCTGCCTTGCAGAGGGACGGGCTCAGGGCTGCTCCCCCAGGGGAAGAGCACATGCTTCCAGTTTCAGAGCTGGCTTGGGTGGTCTGCTCACGTCTGCACTGCCTGGGAGAGGGGTCTCTCATGCTCTCATATTTAGGACAATAACTGCTCTGAAATTTGACAGGGACCTTATCAGACCTATTAACAGTTTGTAGGCATCTTCTCCAGGAGGCAATTACTAAAATTTGTTGGGAATTTAAGAATCCAAAGTGCTTTAGCTTCCAGAATTCATTATACCCCATGATATTTATGTTTTATTATGAAAAACGGTTGATGCTTTTACTTGTAACAAATATTCATGGTTCCTCCCGAGGAATGTTGCACTGGGGAACAGGGGTCTACCCTTTTCCATGTACATTTTGGTTGTTTTCGCTCCTTATCTCTTCAGCTCCCTCTCTCCACTCTCTGCTTCACTGTGGGCCACTTGCCATCTTGTCAATCTCACGTTCCTGAATTCGGTGCAATCCAAATGAGCTTGTTGGATGTTAGTGGAGAGAGAACACCAGGGTACGAAGGCGTCCCGTGTCTCAGGATTCATCTTCAGCCTCCACAGTGGCTGAGGCCTCAGAGCACAGGTGCTCTCACTTCCGGCTCCATTCTAATTCAGCGTATGAAGCGAACAGCGGTCATGGAGCACAGGACGGTGTTTGAGCGGCCGGATGTTGCTTTGAACGGTGCAGCTGGATGCGCCATCTCCCTTTACTAGA
>NW_023235510.1:0-1016 GCF_002007445.2 Ailuropoda melanoleuca | reverse complement strand
GTGTGTGTGTGTGTGTGCGCGCGTGCATGCGTTGTGTGTGAAAAATCACAGGGCAGAGCTGTGGTCATTTGGTCTGCCCTCCTGTCCTTCAGGAGCAGCTCCTTCAAGTGCTGAAAGCTTTTAAGTTCTGTTTCATTTTAATAAGGGAGGTGAAATTCTCATGTATAAATACGCATGAGATATATATTATCTAATTATATATTAATATTAATTATTATATAATATATAATATATTATCTAATTATATAATAGATCATATTTGTTTTCACACTTCAGGTATTCTTAACATGTTTTATAAGCATTTTTGTCCAGTTTCTACCATATATTGTGAGACCTTTGCATAAACAGGTTTTCTGTATTCCAATTCTTTTATATTCTTATAGGTGACACCCACTGCAAATTGCAAGGATTAAGTAAATCCCGATAACTTGCCATTTTTAACTAATAGATAGGATAGCGCTTTAAAGGTTACAAAAAATTTCAGCAATTAATAGCAGGAGTTGTCTTAAGCTCTTTTCTTTCCTATTTTAAGATTTTTTATAGGGATATTACAGACAAACATTATATTAGTTTCAGGCATGTAACAATAATTTGATATTTATATATATTGCAAAATGATCACCACAATAAGACTAGATAACATCCATTACCAGACATTTCATTTTAGTTTTCCTGTCTAGTCAAGTAAGATGTTAAATACAGAAGGGAGGCAGGGTCTCCGGGGTGTCAAGATTTCTTTTTTCCCTTGGTTCATTTGATCCATTACTTGCCTTCTATCTCCAGAGTACCCACCTGACCCATAATTAGCATTTAATGGCAACCATGGGGCCCAGAGTTTCGGAGATACTCAGGGACCCAAGGCTGCAGCTGAAGCAAGAAGGAAACACACCAAAATAGATAGATCTGCTTGGTTAATGAAGATCACAGATGGAAATACTATTTTCCCCCCTGTGGACATGGTGGGATTTTTTAGAACTGATGCTATTAATCAATCTGTCCGAAAACAGAAACAGTTG
>NW_023235509.1:0-536 GCF_002007445.2 Ailuropoda melanoleuca | reverse complement strand
TTCACAGGCAGAGAGAACCCGCTGGCTCCAATGGGCAGCAAGAGAGCCAGGCGGGTACCTAAGCGAGGCTGTCCTGGGCCTCGTGTCCTCTGCTGATGGACAGAGGCTCTGGGTCCACCGGGGCCTGCATTCTCAGCNGCCTGCATTCTCAGGCTGGTCTTCGGGTCCCTCTGCTTCTGCACCAACCATCTTCCATACTCGGGTTACACCTGTGCTGCTCCTGGGCCCCCCGCAGCTGTTTAGTGGGGAGGGAGTTCCTGCCCTTGGTGCTGGCTGTGGGGTGACTAGTGTGGAAGACTCGGCCCCACGGGGCTGAAAACACCAGTGAGGTGTGGGGCCTCTCATCCCCCTTGCTGAGCAGGGCTGTCCACACTCAGAGAATCTGTGGTGCACGGACTGGCCAGGACGAGGCAAACCCGTAGAGCCTGGAGCCCAGGGCAGTGACAGGACTTCCGACGCCCCAGCCCGGGGCTGCCTGGGGCAGGGTGGAGCCAAGAACCCTCACTGTCCTGCCGAGAGATCCTGCCGGCTGGCGG
>NW_023235508.1:0-1016 GCF_002007445.2 Ailuropoda melanoleuca | reverse complement strand
GAGGACTAGGACAGTAGCCAAATGAGCTCAGGGCCTTTCAGAGACCGGGACGCCAACGTACAAGTCTGCAGTGACCAGAGACATGATAGGAAGTCAAAACCCCCAGGGAAAGTTGATCTCCAAGAGGAATTTTATAGTTGAGTAGTTAGGTGAGGTCAGAGGGAAGTACAAAAACACACTTGACAATAATGTTAACAGATGATCACAGGAAAAGAAAATTCAGAAAATACTGTTTTGCTTCCATGTTTTTTCTATTAAGGACACTATACTATAAATTGAACAGAGCCTTGAGGCCCAAAACAGGGAGTTGGACTAGAACAGCATTGGTGGTTTGAATCCCTGGCTTCAAAATGTCCTCTGCAAAATACGAAAAATAAAGACAACTGAGTAAGTTTACTTTATTGAACAGCACTGAGAAGCACACTGTTGGGTTCCTGAGACAGGAACAGCAGAGGAACAGAGAAAACTCTGTAGGAACACCAAGGAGGCCCCCTTCTCCCTCTGTCCCAGTGCCCTCCTTCCCTGCATGGACAGACCAGGCCTGTACCCATTCCCCGGCAGAGAAAACTGTGGGGACAGAAGGCCTGAGTGCAGGGCCCAGGTGAGACTCCACTGATAACCAAGCCAGACCAGACCAGAGAGGGAAAGAAAGATCTGAGAATCTCTGCTGAACAAGAGAGAGATGTTTCCAACATGTCCATGCCTAGCATATTCTTTCTTTAAACTTCCCTCTCCAGCAGTGAAGTTTTTTAAAGCAGGTTCTAATAATTCTAAAATCTAGCTCTTACAATACAGATTTGTTTTAATGAAAAGAACATTCACGTAGAAAAGATGCCTTACTATATAGCTCTGTACTTGAGGCCTGGTTCATCCTGCCCCCATACTGTACCAGTATGGGTATTCAAATTCTAACCCAAGAGGCCAAGAGGAAATGCAACACTTGCGAAAGGAAGGCCTACTCTCCTTTGCTACCTGCAGACTCGGGACCTTCCCAAGTGTGCACCTGGTGTGAACTG
>NW_023235507.1:0-1016 GCF_002007445.2 Ailuropoda melanoleuca | reverse complement strand
TTCATTTTTAAATGTTCTTGTGTTCTGGCTTTATTTTCTTGGTTGCTAACTCTTAAGGAGAAAAACATCAACATAAATTAAGTTTCTTAGGTCCACTCCAACGGAAAGAAACAAGTTCTTCTTTGTGCAATTTCGACGGTAATCTCCCTCCACCCATTTTAATGTATGGACTAACTCCCGA
Organism: Ailuropoda melanoleuca; assembly: GCF_002007445.2. Taxonomy (NCBI): domain Eukaryota; kingdom Metazoa; phylum Chordata; class Mammalia; order Carnivora; family Ursidae; genus Ailuropoda; species Ailuropoda melanoleuca. The sequence continues at coordinate 835 of NW_023235507.1, read as the reverse complement.
TTCCCTGCCTAGCTTCAATTCCACATATGTGAATTAATTCCATGTTGCCTAACAATTTAAAAGGGCAGTAAATTAACTCTATTGAACCCCATTCACAAATAGAGGACAACAAAGCAGCACTGAAAACTTAAAGCAGGGTTCAATCAGCATCAAACTATTTTTACTCATCAAATGTATAATAACACCAGTGTTATTTGCAAGAAAACAAAATTTGTGATATAATATCGTTGTCAATGTATCTTGCTATAAGCTGTCACTTTCAACTGGGGGCAATTTTGCCCCGCAGGGGACATCTGGCAATGTGTGGAAACATTTTGGTTTGTCACAATGGGGAAGGGCATGCTATAGGCATCTAGTGCATAGAGTCTGGGAGTGCTACTCAACATTGCAAAAAAGAATTACCTGGCCCCAAATCCAAGAGCACCAAGTTTGAGACTCTCTGATTGAGAGTTAAAATGTTTATTATTCCATGGGACCATAGCAGTATAAATCCAATTTTAAAAGATTCAAATTTTATGAGCAGATTTTTGGTTTTCAGACTTTGGTGCCTTTCACTGAAGGCACAGCTTTTATATTTTCGTGTCTATGTAAATTAGCATGTCACCTGTATAGCCACCCATGTGGCACTAGACCAACTTCTGGAAGTACTCTGAGAAAAACTCAGTAGCAACGAATTCCCCGAAACACTGATCTGGCACCAAACTGATACTCCAGAGATGAATACAAAAGCATGAAGCAAAGTGCACATAGTAGGTGTTGACAATATCTAGTGATTTAATGACTCCAATTCAGAATGTATTTGCAAGACAAGTTTCAGGATAGTTTGTTAGTGTCT
>NW_023235506.1:0-1016 GCF_002007445.2 Ailuropoda melanoleuca | reverse complement strand
TTTTTTTTTTTTTAATTGACTAAGTCAATTGTAATCTAGAAGAATTTTGTGTTCATAATCCAATCTAAGGTTCTTGGAATAGAACATTAAAAAACTCACTTCTTTAGCAGACATTATTTGCTTCTGTCTCTGAGCAGCCTGTATGTTGGATGCTGGAGGATTCCAAATAAAACCTGAGGGGTGGTGACATTTGAGTTTGGTCTTTCAATATGAGTAAAGTGAGAATATGAGTAGATGAAAAGGAGAGAAACTGGCACTTTAGGCAGAGGTGTACATTCATAACATGTTTTGGAGGACAGAATATAAGTGAAATTAACTGGGAAGGGTGGACGGGAGCCAAACCATCAAGGGTCATAAATTAAGTTTTGATCTTATTCCATATGGAAGCCAATAGATTTTAAACTGAATTGTGACATGGTCCTATGCTATTAGTGTTGTTTAATAGGTAAGTTGCAACTAATTGGGCAACATTAGTTATGTAAGAAAACCAAAATAAACCTTACTTAATCAAAATCAGTTTTGGTACTAGTGGGTGATTTAGAAGAAAAGAAGTTTCTAATAAATCTTAGAATTATACATTAAAGCTAAATGAGACATACAAAAAGATTTCTTTCTTAGCAGTTATTTATAGGGCACTAATCATGACTCAGGCACATGGGCAAGGTGGTGGCAGTGGGGGAGGGACCTCCAAGCTATTTTCAGTATGTCAAAAGACCCTAACAGAAAATTGTGCATTTCACCTCAACGAGGCTGAGTAGGGTTGAAACTGCTTAAAAGTATAAAGTTAAACAAAAATCAAAATGGCTGCAGTAATGCTTCAGTGAAGCTTGGTTTTGAACTAAGTAACTTTTTTCTTCTCTTCCATAATTCTCCCTTCCTTCCTTCTTAGCCTTTTGTTTCAGGATCTCAGTACCACTGTGAAAACACGATGAAGGCGGCTGGCAGCAGTACGCAATTCCTGTCAAACCTGGCTAGACTGTATTTCCCTATACCTGCTCCCCGCGCCAACCCACCCG
>NW_023235504.1:1314-2255 GCF_002007445.2 Ailuropoda melanoleuca | reverse complement strand
CTTCCATAAGGCCGTCGTGACTTCAAGGGGTTTCCCCTCACACTTTGTTTCTTGGTTCTAAGGGCTGGAACATCCCCAGGTCCCTACACCCAATGTGGAATCGGGGAGCCCAGTGAAAAGCCTGCTGTTCGCTGGAGGTGTTTTCCTTGGACGCTCTGCTTTATTACCAATGAGAAGGGCGCTGAGTCCTCGAATATCCTGAAGGTTTTCGTTCATGATCCCTTACTCACGAGAGATGAAGATCCTTGATATTTCCCAGGACTGTGTGGGGTCTCATTGACCACCATGGGGCACTCTCGTCAGGCTTCCGTGACCACTTTCCCTCATGTTTCCCTATTCAGGAAGGGTGATGATAGTGCTAAGACGGTCCCTGTACGGTGTTGTTTCTGACGGACGTGTTTTGGGCCAGTTCCATTGCCGCCAGCAGTTTTGACAGGATTTCTCAGGGAGCAAACATTTCGTTGGAAGCGGGTTTTGGGCAAATTGCGTTTCTCAGTGCTGTGTTCGTCGTGTTTCACTCATGGTACCAAAGCACTTTGATTCTTGTTCCACCTTCCATAAGGCCGTCGTGACTTCAAGGGCTTTCCCCTCACACTTTGTTTCTTGGTTCTAAGGGCTGGAACCTCCCCAGGCCCCTACACCCAATGTGGAATCGGGGTCCCCAGTGAAAAGGCTGCTGTTCGCTGGAGGTGTTTTCCTGGACGCTCTGCTTTATTACCAATGAGAAGGGCGCTGAGTCCTCGAAAATCCTGAACCTTTTCATTCATGCTCCCTTACTCACGAGAGATGATGATCGTTGATATTTCCCTGGACTGTGTGGTGTCTCAGAGACCACTATGGGGCACTCCGTCAGGCTTCCGCGACCACTTTCCCTCATGATTCCCTATTCATGAAGGGTGATGATAGTGCTAACACGGTCCCCGTACGGTGTTGTTTCTGAC
>NW_023235504.1:0-1103 GCF_002007445.2 Ailuropoda melanoleuca | reverse complement strand
CGTGACTTCAAGGGCTTTCCACTCACACTTTGTTTCTTGGTTCTAAGGGCTGGATCCTCCTCAGGCCCCTACACCCAATGTGGAATCGGGGTACCCAGTGATAAAACTGCTGTTCGCTGGATGTGTTTTCCTGGACGCTCTGCTTTATTACCAATGAGAAGGGCGCTGAGTCCTCGAAAATCCTGAACCTTTTCATTCATGCTCCCTTACTCACGAGAGATGATGATCGTTGATATTTCCCTGGACTGTGTGGTGTCTCAGAGACCACTATGGGGCACTCTCGTCAGGCTTCCGCGACCACTTTCCCTCATGTTTCCCTATTCACGAAGGGTGATGATAGTGCTAAGACGGTCCCTGTACGGTGTTGTTTCTGACGGACGTGTTTTGGGCCTTTTCGTTCCATTGCCGCCAGCAGTTTTGACAGGATTTCCCCAGGGAGCAAACATTTCGTTGGAAGCGGGTTTTGGCCGAATTGTCTTTCTCAGTGCTGTGTTCGTCGTGTTTCACTCACGGTACCAAAGCACCTTGATTCCTGTTCCACCTTCCATAAGGCCGTCGTGACTTCAAGGGCTTTCCACTCACACTTTGTTTCTTGGTTCTAAGGGCTGGATCCTCCCCAGGCCCCTACACCCAATGTGGAATCGGGGTCCCCAGTGAAAAGGCTGCTGTTCGCTGGAGGTGTTTTCCTGGACGCTCTGCTTTATTACCAATGAGAAGGGCGCTGAGTCCTCGAAAATCCTGAAGGTTTTCGTTCATGCTCCCTTACTCACGAGAGATGATGATCGTTGATATTTCCCTGGTGTGTGGTGTCTCAGAGACCACTATGGGGCTCTCTCGTCAGGCTTCCGCGACGACTTTCCCTCATGTTTCCCTATTCACGAAGGGAGATGATAGTGCTAAGACGGGCCCTGTACGGTGTTGTTCTGACCGACGTGTTTTGGGCCTTTTCGTTCCATTACCGCCAGCAGTTTTGACACGATTTCCCCAGGGATCAAAAATTTCTTTGGAAGCGGGTTTTGGCCGAATTGTGTATCTCAGTGCTGTGTTCGTCGTGTTTCTCTCACGGTACCAAAGCACCTTGATTCCTTTTCCACCTTCCATAA
>NW_023235503.1:0-1163 GCF_002007445.2 Ailuropoda melanoleuca | reverse complement strand
TGAAATAACCTTAGAACACTTAGAGAAGGACCTGGCACGAATTCAGCTCAGCATCGGGGAGATTTGCCACGGCAAGGATCTCCTTTCAGGGAAACTGGACGCGATTTTCCTGCAGCCCTCTCCCGACTCCTCAGAGCCAGCCGACTCTCTGAAGGCCGTGACATCCGACGTAGTGAGCCAGTCTTCTCAGTTGCTCCAAGAGGAGGTAGCAGAGCTAAGAAAATCAATGCAAGAAAAGGATACAATGATTCGAACCCTCCAGGAAGAGAATCAGAGATGGATGGATTCCGTGTCGGCCGCGTCCCCAGGGGAAGGCAAACAACAGGAACACGGGGATACCGACGTGGAGCCGCTGAAGGAGAAACAGGCTGTTCTGCGAACCTTCATTCAGGATCAAGAGCTCCGGCTGCAAGTGAAAAGTGAGGAATTGCTTTCTTTTCAGGAGAGCTTCAGTAGCCACGTGAGTGAAAATGAACTTTTGAGGGAGGCAGTCATCAGTCTGAAGGAGAGACTAGCCGGTTTTGAAACGGATGTATGTCAACTGAAAGAGGAAAATGCAAAGCTCGTGGAAACATCTAGAGAAAAGGAAATGGAAAATCAGGCCTTGCAAGAGACCAACAGGCGGCTTTCCGTGCTGCGGAGAGAGGAGGAATCCCAGTCCGCTGCGGTGGAAGAGAAGGCGCTTGCTTTGGAGCAACTCTTGGGAGAGAAAGAAGAGGGCGAGACCGGGGAAGCGAAGCGGCTAGTCGACGCAGTTCCATNCAGTTCCAGCCGTGCAGGCCCAGACGGTTGTTTGGCCACAGGAGAGAGAGGAAGTCCTGCTGGCACTGAAACACAAACAAATGGAAACCTGTGCCCTCCAGAAGGAGGTGCACCATTTACGGGAGAGAGAATCACACCTCACCCAGGAGCTGGAGAGATGGCGTCACGTCGCTTCAGAAGCCGAAGATTCTCATCGCCGCGAAGCTTTGGTCTCAGAAGGCAAAGTGGCTCAACTCAGAGAGGAAGTGACGGTCTTGCAGGGAAAGCTCGTTTTGTCTTCCACGGCCTTGGAAAACACGAGTCATCGAGCCAGCGTGCAGGTGCAGTCGTTGCGGGAGCAATTGCACGTGGTCACCCAGCAGAAAGAGGAAGCCGCCTTCCAGCTTGCAGCCTCCCAGGAG
>NW_023235502.1:0-1016 GCF_002007445.2 Ailuropoda melanoleuca | reverse complement strand
TCATGGAACATTACATCAAAAACTAAGGATATACTGTATGGTGACTAACATAACATAATAAAAAATTATTACCAAAAAAAAGGAGAAACTTTTAGGATGTAAATTACTTGTGTTATTTAAAAGCTTAAGTGTATCAGTCTAACCAGAGCCATTGTCTGGATCCAAATAGATCACATGCCATTGCCAATAAAACTTTCTTGGGACAATGTTTTCTGGCTATTTCTGGCACATGCAGGATGTGGGCATATTTGTATTCTTTTAATTAATAGAATATGGATCACAATCAGAGATCTCTTGCTCAAGTTAATAATCCCCCTAAATATCTGCAGATACCTAGCACACAAAAAGGGAACGATGCATAAAAGCACACATCCCTCTTAGAAGAAGAGAAGGGATGTCATCTCGATGGCTCTTTGGGAGAAGCCTACTACTTCCTGCTTTTGAGTTACTAGTTCAGGTGTATTGGTAAAGGGCATGCTGAAGAATGAGAAAAGTTGTCAATCTAGGAGCAGTTTCCTTTTATGAGATAAGAATTTTTAGGTTACCTAAGATGATCTCTGGAAATGTAAGAGTAGACTTCCATATATTTTTTTCATCCATAAAAGGACTTGCAATCTAATGTGTAAGCAGAAAGACCAAGATGCTTATTATAAAGCTGAGAACACTTGAATCTTATTTTTCCTCATCATTGCTCTGTGCACCATGTTGTGTAATCAGCTTTTTCAGAGGATTTTTCCTATCATCTGTGTCTGCCGGAACACTCAAAGCGAGATTTAAATCAGTATTTAAAACTCAGAACTTATGGCAAGCTGCAGCTTTGCAGACATTGTACTTGCCTCCCTTCCCTTCTTGCTCTGTCTTTCCCTCTCTATTCTTATTTATTGGTTTTTATAAGCTCGTCATTTGCAATAGCCATTGTGACAAATAAGGTTAGGCTTAACTGAGATTTCTAAGTTGTTAAACTTTGGTTCAAATAAATGGAGAAAAAAATAATTCATCCTTCAGGTAAGGTATGG
>NW_023235501.1:0-1016 GCF_002007445.2 Ailuropoda melanoleuca | reverse complement strand
TTCTGGGATCAAGCCCCACATCAGGCTTCTCCGCTAGGAGCCTGCTTCTTCCTCTCCCACTCCCCCTGCTTATATTCCCTCTCTCACTGGCTGTCTCTCTCCGTCAAATAAATAAATAAAATCTTAAAAAAAAAAATAAAGCCCTTCCTCTAAACCACTAGATATACTGAACAACTCTCTCACTGACCACCTTTGATAAACTTGTAGTTTCTGAGCATGATCTCTGATCCAATATGACCTCTTTTTAAAGACCATATCCTTTCTCACAGAAGTTAATTTTTCAATATAGCTTTAAAGTACATAGCACAGTTATAAAGTTCAGCAATCACTGAATCTGATTTTTAGGTCCCAATAGCCATAACAGAGGGCACTGATTTCTTCTTATTTCATTCAACCTCCTCTATCCATGTGGAGAAAAGCATATTTCCACCATCTTCAGAGAGAAAACCATATGTGCTGGACAAACAACAGGCTAGTCAGACTACCTGCAGGAGTTTTGAATACCAAACTCTTTTGAAGACATAAAACACACAGACATTGTAAAACCCATTGCAAGTCAGGGAGATTTCATTGTAATTATCATGCCCTGGAAAAGAGTAGAATTAGATTATGCAGTGATCCATTACATAGAAGATGTACTGAGAGGTACTCCATTGTACCTAAATATTAGATTTTCTTTGAATCATACCCTGAATTATGTACTCTGATTAAAATATTCTACCTGCTTTGATCAATATTTTGTTTGTTCATTTGTTACCTATGTCTATCAGGAATGTGACAGAGCAATCGGCAAAGGCATCCTACTGGGTGGTAACTAGATCTAAGAGCTGGCTAAAAATTAGGAAAGATAGGGACGCCTGGGTGGTGCAGTCATTAAGCGTCTGCCTTCGGCTCAGGGCGTGATCCTGGAGTCCTGGGATTGAGCCCCACATCAGGCTCCTCTGTTGGGAGACTGCTTCTTCCTCTCCCACTCCCCCTGCTTATGTTCCCTCTCTCACTGGCTGTCTCTCTCTCTG
>NW_023235500.1:0-1016 GCF_002007445.2 Ailuropoda melanoleuca | reverse complement strand
ACACCCAGTTAAAATTAAATTTCTGATAAACAGTAAGTTTTTGGTATGAGTATGTTTCAAGTGTTTCATGGAACATGTCTACTAGAAATTATTTTTTGTTTATCTGAAATTCAAATTTAACTGGGCATCCTGTGTTTTATTTAATACTCTAGGCTTATGAGACATAACTTATTATATGGTAACTGACCAGTTGGTTAAAATGTTGAGTTTTGTTGCTTAGAATTCATAATCAAGGCTTTTGGAGAATATGGGACATATTGAAAAATAAGATTCTAAAAAAAATCAAGCTATTGGTGTATGTCCATGACTTATGTTTGCTCCTCCGTAAGTGCTAAAAGAGACAAATGCCAATGCTACTAAAGAGAAAAGTTTCAATTTAAGTGAACCTGTCTAAAAGAAGAACAGACAGATATACAGCGTGAGAAAAGAAAATCTTTCCGCTTTTTGCCAGAGAGCCAGCGCTGCTAAGTGTCCATAATTTGAAACTCCAAAGGTGACTTCTCTGCCTCATCCTGTAGTTGTGGTAAGCCAAACAAGAAGGTCAAAATATCAGGATTTAGCTTGGCATCCAGCAGGAAATTAAAACAACAATAGAAAGAAAATAGGGAGCCTAATTCATTATTCCTTCCCAGAAAACGCCAATGGGTGCTATGTTTGGCAAAGACAGGAGTACTCCTTACACATAAGAGTAATTTATAAGATGGCAGGCAAGGAAGGGAGGTTACTAGTTTTACCTAGTCTTTTTCTTTGTCAGTCAATACCAAGACTAAAGCCACAGACTGAGGTCCATACATCTATGGCCAAAAGGACAGAGTCTAAGAGTGGACTTCATATTAAAATTTTATGGTTTAAAAGATTTCTGGTGCTGGACATCAATAGGATGGGTTCTTGCTCCCAATTAGATCTTTTTTTTTTCATAATAATATTTTTATTGTATTATGTTATTCACCATACAGTACATCCCTGGTTTTTGACGTAAAGTTCCATGATTCATTAGTTGCGTATAACACCCAGTG
>NW_023235499.1:0-1016 GCF_002007445.2 Ailuropoda melanoleuca | reverse complement strand
GCATAGGCATAAAATAAATGGATGATTCCTGGGTCCTAAATACTATGCTAGCTTTTGCAGGAATATAAAATCATTTTGCTCTTTTTCCTTCTGAGCTGTTATTAAGAAGCTAAATTAGCTTTCGAAATTGCCATACTGCTTTCCTGAGGGATGAAGATCCACTTCTTGCATCACTGAGTCTTAGTGAATATTGGAAGCCACATCCCTTGTAAACTGTAGAAAGTGTAAGACACATTAAAAGTGTCAAAATATTTGCATAGAATTGATCTGAATGTATTTGAATTCTGGGTTTGTAACTCTCTACCTTTGATACTAGGATTTGGTACTGGGACAAACTGGAGGAGTGAGTATTTGAGGAGGGAATCCTTCTTGATGCAGCCCCAAAACTAACCAGACAGCCACTCAGATCTTATGGTTAGTGAGTTACCCTTGTCACCTTGGTTTGGGAAGTGTCCCACCACACATGTGCTGGGCTAAGTGTGTGTTCCTTATATCTATTCTATGTAATTTCATTCTAAAGCATATAACTTCTCTTGCAGCATATGACAATTTGATTATTATAAAAATGTTTCAACCTACTTTAGTTTTAATGGCACATTAGCTATGATCAAAATTCCCCCTTTTGGGGAGCAAAACAATAGATTTAGGTAAAGCATATTCAAGGTGGCATTGAATTTCATTTTTTCCCCAGCTCTTGAATAGGGCAGTCCTCCTTATTCCGGAGAAGAAACAGACAAGTGTATGCATGAATATGTTCAATAACAAAGGCTTTCTTATATTTCAAGATATCTGCCATCTAAAATAGAGTAGTTTCATCTGAGTCACTATGGTAAGTTTAAGCATCCTACATTCTTTTGCACTAAGAGAAGTTTCGAATGTGTGGTAGAAAAGTTTATTTACATATAAGAGCTTCAATTCCTTCATAAACAGCCTAAACCAAAAGTTACACATAAATTTATTCAATAATACCAAAAAATAATGTGATCATTTTAGTACCTTTTTGTAGAGAAAAAAAA
>NW_023235498.1:0-1016 GCF_002007445.2 Ailuropoda melanoleuca | reverse complement strand
CTGGGCTGCAGCTGGTTTAAAAGGTTGCTATCTGATATTGTTTTAGTAACTAGGTATTTCTATGTCCTCCCCCTGGCCTCCACTTTTCTAATCTCTGCTCCATTATTAAGCATAGGCCTTTCTCCCTGTGCAGTAACCCACCATGAAGGGCCATGGCGGTCCCAGGGGCCAGAGCAGGGGGCTGAGCTATTAGAGAAGCAGCAGCCTGCCCAGTCTATGGACCAAACTAGGGCTGGGAGGAAAAGAAGGAGCTCTGGCATCCTGCTCTACCCTTCCTGTGCCATGTAAACAAGGCATGCTGCTTAACCTCTGCGAGCCCGTTTCCACACCGAAAACCAGGAAGATATGGAGAAGAGGAAGCTGATAAGTACTCCGTGCATCCTCTATACTGGGAACATGGTGGTTCTCATTTCATTTAATCCTCAGGCAGGTATCCCCATCCCCATCCCATCGATGAGGCTCCTGAAAGCTGACCTGCCAGTGTCTTGGGCTCCTGAGGCTGGGATGCTCTGACACACTGCAGCTAAGGTCAGACCATCCCAGGCAGCATTTGGTGACGCCAGCCTCTGCCTGAGATTCTGAATCCAGTGGGATCCGAAAATGTTGTGCCTGCCTGGGTCCCTGTACAAAGCGGTCAGCATTATCCTGGCCTTCCAGGGGTGGGCAACTCCTTCTGAACACTGCTCAGGTGACCCAAGGGGTGCACTCCCTTTTGTGAGAAAGAGCTACCCCCCTGCTCTGCTCTGCCAAGGGATGGCATCCTCTTCTCTGTCCCATGCCCTAATGCAATACACTTACAGTGGGCAGGCTGGGCTGTGTTTTCCTAACCTCCCCCGCTCCACCCCCATGAATGTCCTGGGCACCTGCCTCGCTCAGACTGGTTATCCACAGACCCTGGACATCAGGTCTGGAGTTGGACTAACGTCATGATGTCTCTCTCCAGACTGCTGGCTCTCCTCAGGGAGGCCAGAGCTCACCCTCTCAACATCCACACAGCTGGCCCACCTGTGCCAGTC
>NW_023235497.1:0-1016 GCF_002007445.2 Ailuropoda melanoleuca | reverse complement strand
CACCCCGGTCCTCACTCTGCAGCCACCAGCCTCCTGCAACCACTCCACATTACCTCCCACCTAGCTAGCTAGCTAGCGTGGCCTCCAGGCTACCCCCATTAGAGCAGCTGAATTACAGGAAGTTTCTCCAGCCTCTGGAAGGCGGAAAGCAATAGTCAGGGGCCACTTAAATTCCCTCAAGCAAACAAACAAACAAATACAATAAACAGTCACTGCCTTTTCTTTGCCTGTCCTACATTTGATAAATAAATCCCGTTATGGATTAATTGAGCCTCGGTTCTAACCCCCCTTTTCCCCCCACCTCCTGCTTTGTGACCCTGGAGCTGGACCCTCAACATTGCACCTGCTGCTTCTGGCTTCCCTTGGCAGTTCACTCCTTTTTACTAATTAACAATGATCTATGTTAAATTCCTCCTGTTCCGATAACTGGCATGGTCTCTTCCTCTTCCTGAACCCTGCCTGACATGTCATCTCAGGCATCTGGGCACACTGCTCCCAGACCTCTGACGCTCTCCCCAGGTCTCTTGGCAAAATCCTTTACTTCCAGCAAATGATCTAATTTCCTGCTTTGCTAAAATCAGGACTCTCCTGATGGGGAGATTATCCTGGATTATCCAATGAGCCCAATGTAATCGTAAGGGTCCTTTTAAGAAAGAGGCAGGCGGGTTAGAGTCAGAAAAATGTGGATGAGAGGAAAGCAGAGAGAGAGATTGCAAGATGCTCAACTACTGGCCTCAAAGGTGGAGGAAAGGGCCACAAATCCAGGAATGCAGCTGGCCCCTAGAAGTTAGAAAAGGCAAGGAGACAGATTCTGCCCTAGATCTTCCAGAAGAAATGCAGCCTTGCCAACACCTTGGTTTGAGGACTTCTGACCTCTAAAACTGTAAAATAATAAATTTGTGTTGGTTCAAGCCGCTAAGTTTGTGGTCATTTGTTACAGAAATGACAAGAAACCAACAGTCCTTAACCCCCAAGGTGAGGCGCTGAAGCTCTCAGGAGGGGTCTCCACCAAGGGG
>NW_023235496.1:307-560 GCF_002007445.2 Ailuropoda melanoleuca | reverse complement strand
TTTTCTTTTTCAGTGAAGGGAAAACTCAGTTTTCAAATCTGAATATTTAGTTATAAAAACTTCAGATGGAGGCTCTACCCAAACAGGGTTTCCTGAGTACTGGTGTGGCAGGCCCCTCCCCCAGAAGGCAGGCTGAAAAATGAAGAAGCCCACAATCTGGGGCACCTGAGTGGTGCAGTCATTAAGCGCCTGTCTTCGGATTAGGGCGTGATCACAGCATTCCGGAAAGGAGTCCCTCATCGGGCTTCTCCGT
>NW_023235496.1:0-240 GCF_002007445.2 Ailuropoda melanoleuca | reverse complement strand
CATGTCTGTCTCTCTCTCTCAAATAAATAAATAAAATCTTTAAAGAAGAAGCCTACATCACTAAGATCTCTATAAAACAAGGGCGCACGGCCTGGGTCCCAGTCAATAATTTGGGCTCTGGACAACCCCGCAATCTCTCCTCATCAGAATGAAAGAAGTCCACCCCAGCAAAAAAAGATAATGAGTCTGTGGCCTCTGCCACAGAATTAATACATATGGATGTATCCAAATTATCAGAAA
>NW_023235495.1:0-1016 GCF_002007445.2 Ailuropoda melanoleuca | reverse complement strand
TATATATATATTTCTGTACCTTCTTTGATCTTCAACAGGACTCTCACTCCCTGAGTAGGCTTTTAAAAGTTGAATAAACAGTATGTCATACTTTAAGGCAGAAGAGATGTCAAAGAGGTGGTAGAGTGTAAGATTCTGGCTTCCTGGATCTGAATGCTGCATCTGCCTTCTGGTAGCATTGTAAATGTGGTCAACATACTTATTCTTTCTGAGCCTTAGTTTGTTTATCGGCAAAATGGGAATAATAATAACACCTCCATAATATTGTTATTAATTAAATGCATGAATGTTCAAGGGCTGAGCATAGAGCTGGGTACAAAGCAAATTCTCAATTAATGTTACATAAAGTACAGATATGACTGCATGCTGTCCTGAGCATGAGATAATAAATCAACATCTTTTTCTAAGCATTTCCCAGTCCTCTGTCACTTCTCTACTTCTCTCTTTTTTTTTTTTAACTTTCTACTTTCAACACCCTCAAAGTGTGATTATTTGTAAAGAAAGGACATATTGAATGGTAGACACTTTTTCTTGGCTACCATCTTTCTCTGCTTTTCTACCATAAGCATAAATTACAGCTATAGAGACTCTAAGCACTGCTCTCTCAATCAGAAAACAAAAAAGAAACAATGACACCTCCCAAAAAAGCATGTACTGAAGAGTAATACTGCAGAAATCTTCAGCCAGTCATGTTTCTCATGACCCTGCCAATATTCCTTAGAAATAGTAGAATTCTCAGATTACAGAAGGCTGTGGAAGTGAACTAGATATTGGTTAAATTATCCTCTCAGGACAAATAAAGTTTATTGGGGAAAATATGAAAAGTTGCATGTGGATGCTGGGGTTTATGCAAATGGAGCTCAGCCACTGTGGCTTTCCTGCCCTTGCTCCATGTCCATTAACTAGGCTTGAGCTCTCAGTCCTGCAGACCCAAATTCCCTCCAACAGTTTCTGCAAAGTCTCAAGCCTCAAAATTTCGTCAATTCATGCAAAATGTTGACTCTCCAAGCCAGTCA
>NW_023235494.1:0-1016 GCF_002007445.2 Ailuropoda melanoleuca | reverse complement strand
AGCATTATTTCTACCTAAAGGCAGATGTAGACTGAAAGTGAAGGGATGGAAAAAGATATTCCATGCAAATGTAAATGAAGAGAAAGCTAGAGTAGCAATATTTATATCAGATAAAAAAGACTTTAAATCAAATACTAACAAGAAACAAAGAAGGACATTACATAATGATAAAAGGTGTCAATCCACAAGAGGATATAACAATTGTAAGTATTTATACACCTAACATAGGAGTACCTAAATACATAAAGTAAATATTAACAGACATAAAGGGACAAATTGAAAGTAACTCAATAATAAGAAGGGACTTTAATACTCACGTACATAAATGGATAAGTCACCCAGACACTATCAACAAGGAAACAATGGCTTTGACAACACACTTGATGAGACTGACTTAATAGATATAAGTACAATAGTCCATCCAAAAGAGCAGAATGCACAGTCTTTTCAAGAGCACATGGAACACTGTCCAAGATAAATGACATGTAAGGCCATTAAACAAGTCGCAATAAATTCTGAATACTGAAATTATATCAAACATCTCTTCTGACCACAAGAACGGTATGAAACTAAAAATCAATTAAAAGCAAAAAACTGTAAAACTAGACATCATGCTATTAAACAACAAATTGGCAAGTGAATAAATCAAAGAGGAAATTTAAAAAAACATGGAGACAAATGAAAATGGGAACAATGGCTCAAAATCTCTGGAACACAGCAAAAGCTGTTCTAAGAGGGAAGTTTATAGTGATACAGACATACCTCAAGAAACAACAGAACAATCAAATAACCAATGCAATTTTACACCTAAAGAAATAAGAAAAAGGTGAACCAACAAAGCCAAAAGTTAGTAGGAAGGTGGAAATAATAAAGATCAGATTGGCAATAAATGAAATAATGAAATAGAGATATAATATAGTATAATTAATATAATATATAAAAATATATTATATATAGTTATATATATTAAAAATAAAACAGTAGAAAAGATTAATGAAAGTAAGTGATTGTTCTTT
>NW_023235493.1:0-1016 GCF_002007445.2 Ailuropoda melanoleuca | reverse complement strand
TACCATTGGCTTGAACCTCTAGACCAATGCTGACTAGAGGTGAGGATAGCAGCATTTTTATCTCCTTTCCAATCTCAAAGGAGAAAATTTCAGCACCTCCCATTAAGTATGATTTTGCTGTAACCAGATTAAGGAAGATTCCCTCTATTCTAAGGTTGCTAAGAGGATTTACATATGTATTTTGTTGTTGTTTATCATGAAAGGGTAGTGAAATTGTAAAATGCTTCCCCCCGCCCCGTACTTGTTGAAATAATCAAAAGGCTTTCCTCTTTTATTCTATTAGTTAATTTTGGAATGATAAAACTAATTTTGGCCTTCCTGGAACAAATTCAATTTCATTGGAATGTATTATCTTTTATTTATTTCTGGGTTCAGTTTGCTAATATTTAGTTAGCATCTATTTTTAAATTCTGCATCTATTTTCTAGAGCAAGATTGACCTATAATTTTTCCTTTTTGTACTTTTTGCCCAATTTTGGTATTGAGATAATGCTAGACCCATAAAATGACTTGGAAAATGTTGCCTCTTTTTCTCTTCGCTGGAGAAGTCTGGGTTGATTGGTCTTATTTTAAATGTGTGATAAAATTCTTCAATTTTATTTTTGTAATATTTTAAATTATGGCTTAAATTTCTTTAATAGTTACCAGACCTCTCAGGTCTATTTCAATTGTCTTCAAAATTTTTAATCTTGCCTCTGACTTCCTTGAACATATTAGCTTAAGTGTCTTAGATATAAATTCTATATCTGATCATTTTATTATCTGGATATCTGGGGCTTTGTTTCTATTATTATTTTTCTTAGTTTTCATTTGTATTGTCCATATATACCTGGTTGTTTCTTATTGTATGATGGACATTGTAAATGAAAAACTGTAAAGGCAATTTAGTCTAAAATGATGCTATCTTCCTCCAGAAAGGATATTTTGTTTGCCTCTGATATTTGGCTATGCTGGGGAAATCTATCAATTGAGGTTGTTTGAACCTGGTCTGCTCTCTGTCATGCCTATGCGTACTCC
>NW_023235492.1:3445-3630 GCF_002007445.2 Ailuropoda melanoleuca | reverse complement strand
AAGGGCTTTCCCCTTACACTTTGTTTCTTGGCTCTAAGGGCTGGATCCTCCCCAGGCCCCTACACCCAATGTGGAATCGGTGTCCTCAGGGAAAAGGCTGCTGTTCGCTGGAGGCATTTTCCTGGACGCTCTGCTTTATTACCAATGAGAAGGGCGCTGAGTCCTCGAAAATCCTGAAGGTTTTT
>NW_023235492.1:669-3135 GCF_002007445.2 Ailuropoda melanoleuca | reverse complement strand
TCGTGTTTCACTCACGGTACCAAAGCACCTTGATTCCTGTTCCACCTTCCATAAGGCCGTCGTGACTTCAAGGGCTTTCCCCTCACACTTTGTTTCTTGGTTCTAAGGGCTGGATCCATCCCAAACCCCTACACCCAATGTGGAATGGGGATCCCCAGTGAAAAGGCTGCTGTTTGCTGGATGTGTTTTCCTGGACGCTCTGCTTTATTACCAAAGAGAAGGGCGTTGAGTCCTCGAGAATCCTGAACCTTTTGGTTCATGCTCCCTTACTCACGAGAGATGATGATCGTTGATATTTCCCTGCACAGTGTGGGGTCTCAGAGACCACTATGGGGCACTCTCGTCAGGCTCCGTGACCACTTTCCCTCATGTTTACCTATTCACGAAGGGTGATGATAGTGCTAAGACGGTCCCTGTACGGTGTTGTTTCTGACGGACGTGTTTTGGGCCTTTTCGTTCCATTGCCGCCAGCATTTTTGACAGGATTTCCCCAGGGAGCAAACATTTCTTTGGAAGCGGGTTTTGGCCGAATTGTCTTTCTCAGTGCTGTGTTCGTCGTGTTTCACTCACGGTACCAAAGCCCCTTGATTCCTGTTCCACCTTCCATAAGGCCGTCGTGACTTCAAGGGCTTTCCCCTCACACTTTGTTTCTTGGTTCTAAGGGCTGGATCCTCCCCAGGCCCCTACACCCAATGTGGAATCGGGGTCCCCAGTGAAAAGGCTGCTGTTCGCTGGAGGTGTTTTCCTGGATGCTCTGCTTTATTACCAATGAGAAGGGCGCTGAGTCCTCGAAAATCCTGAACTTTTTGTTCATGCTCCCTTCCTCACGAGAGATGATGTATCGTTGATATTTCCCTGGACTGTGTGGGGTCTCAGAGACCACTATGGGGCACTCTCGTCAGGCTTCCGCGACCACTTTCCCTCATGTTTCCCTATTCACGAAGGGTGATGATAGTGCTAAGACGGTCCCTGTACGGTGTTGTTTCTGACGGACGTGTTTTGGGCCTTTTCGTTCCATTGCCGCCAGCAGTTTTGACAGGATTTCCCCAGGGAGCAAGCATTTCGTTGGAAGCGGGTTTTGGCCGAATTGTCTTTCTCAGTGCTGTGTTCGTCGTGTTTCACTCACGGTACCAAAGCCCCTTGATTCCTGTTCCACCTTCCATAAGGCCGTCGTGACTTCAAGGGCTTTCCACTCACACACTTTGTTTCTTGGTTCTAAGGGCTGGATCCTCCCCAGGCCCCTACACTCAATGTGGAATCGGGCCCCAGTGAAAAGGCTGCTGTTCGCTGGAGGCGTTCTTTCCTGGACGCTCTGCATTATTACCAATGAGAAGGGCGCTGAGTGCTCGAAAATCCTGAACCTTTTCATTCATGCTCCCTTACTCACGAGAGATGATGATCGTTGATATTTCCCTGGACTGTGTGGTGTCTCAGAGACCACTATGGGGCACTCTCGTCAGGCTTCCGCGACCACTTTCCCTCATGTTTCCCTATTCACGAAGGGTGATGATAGTGCTAAGACGGTCCCTGTACGGTGTTGTTTCTGACGGACGTGTTTTGGGCCTTTTCGTTCCATTGCCGCCAGCAGTTTTGACAGGATTTCCCCAGGGAGCAAGCATTTCGTTGGAAGCGGGTTTTGGCCGAATTGTCTTTCTCAGTGCTGTGTTCGTCGTGTTTCACTCACGGTACCAAAGCCCCTTGATTCCTGTCCTCGAAAATCCTGAAGGTTTTTGTTCATGTTCCCTTACTCACGAGAGATGATGAACGTTGATATTTCCCAAGATCCTCCCCAGGCCCCTACACCCAATGTGGAATCGGGGTCCCCAGTGAAAAGGCTGCTGTTCGCTGGAGGTGTTTCCCTGGACGCTCTGCTTTATTACCAATGAGAAGGGCGCTGAGTCCTCGAAAATCCTGAACCTTTTCATTCATGCTCCCTTACTCACGAGAGATGATGATCGTTGATATTTCCCTGGACTGTGTGGGGTCTCAGAGACCACTATGGGGCACTCTCGTCAGGCTTCCGCGACCACTTTCCCTCATGTTTCCCTATTCACGAAGGGTGATGATAGTGCTAAGACGGTCCCTGTACGGTGTTGTTTCTGACGGACGTGTTTTGGGCCTTTTCGTTCCATTGCCGCCAGCAGTTTTGACAGGATTTCCCCAGGGAGCAAACATTTCGTTGGAAGCGGGTTTTGGCCGAATTGTCTTTCTCAGTTATGTCTTCGTCATGTTTCACTCACGGTACCAAAGCACCTTGATTCCTGTTCCACCTTCTCTAAGGCCGTCANATTTCAATGGATTTATGATCACACTTTTTTCTTGGTTCTAAGGGCTGGATCCTCCCCAGGCCCCTACACCCAATGTGGAATCGGGGTGCCCAGTGAAAAGGCAGCTGTTCGCTGGAGGCGTTTTCCTGGACGCTCTGCTTTATTACCAATGAGAAGGGCGCTGAGTCCTGGAAAATCC
>NW_023235492.1:0-573 GCF_002007445.2 Ailuropoda melanoleuca | reverse complement strand
TGTGGCACTCTCGTCAGTCTTCCGCGACCACTTTCCCTCATGTTTCCCTATTCACGAAGGTTGATGATAGTGCTAAGACACTCNCCCAGGGAGCAAACATTTCGTTGGAAGCGGGTTTTGGCCGAATTGTCTTTCTCAGTGCTGTGTTCGTCGTGTTTCACTCACGGTACCAAAGCACCTTGATTCCTGTTCCACCTTCCATAAGGCCGTCGTGACTTCAAGGGCTTTCCCCTCACACTTTGTTTCTTGGTTCTAAGGGCTGGATCCTCCACAAGTCCCTACACCCAATGTGGAATCGGGGTCCCCAGTGAAAAGGCTGCTGTTCGCTGGAGGTGTTTTCCTGGACGCTCTGCATTATTACCAATGAGAAGGGCCCCTACACCCAATGTGGAATCGGGGTCCCCAGTGAAAAGGCTGCTGTTCGCTGGAGGCGTTTTCCTGGACGCTCTTCTTTATTACCAATGAGAAGGGCGCTGAGTCCTCGAGAATCCAGAACCTTTTAGTTCATGCTCCCTTACTCACGAGAGATGATGATCGTTGATATTTCCCTGCACTTGTGGGGTCTCAGAGACC
>NW_023235491.1:0-1016 GCF_002007445.2 Ailuropoda melanoleuca | reverse complement strand
TTTTTTGTGTGGTGTCCGTCACTTTATGATTATTGTGTTGGTGTTAGGTGTTATTGTTATTGATGATACATATGTCAGTCGTAGGTAGATGTAGAGGCTTAGTAGTGATGCTATGGCTATTGTAGTTGCCTCTGTGATTATGTCGAATATAATTATTTTGTTGAGGATAAGTCATTTTGGTATGAACCCAGTTAGTGGGGGGAGTCCTCCTATTGACAGGATTGTGGCTATTAGTGCTGTAGTCATTAGTGGGGATGTGGTTCATATGGTTCCAATATCCTTTATTGTTGTGGATGACGTCGAGTGTAGTAGTATAAATACTGGTGTAGTTGATAGGATGTAGATTGTTATGGTTAGGGTTGAGATAGTAGGTGAAATTGCGATAGTAGATAGGATTCACCCTGTGTGTGCGATTGATGAAAATGCTATTAGTTTTCGTATTTGTGTTTGGTTTAGTCCCCCGAGTCCACCCATTGTAATGGATATGATTGCTATGATTAGTAGGGCAGTTTGGTTGATTTTGTTTGATAGTGTTAGGAGGATAGATAGTGGTGCTAGTTTTTGTCATGTTAGGATTGTTAGGCTGGTTAGTGTTGTGGTTCCTTGCGTTACTTCTGGTAGCCAGAAGTGGAATGGGGCTGCTGCTATTTTTATTATAAGGGCGAGTGTGATTAGTGTTGTTGATGTGTGGTTTGTTGTAAGTGTTATTTCTCATTGTGAGGTTTCTATAGCATTTATTGTTGCTGCGAACATAAGGGTCATTGATGCTAATGTCTGGGTCAGGAAGTATTTTGTTGCTGCTTCCGTTGATCGCGGGTGGTTAGGTTTTGAGATTATTGGGATTATGGATAGTGTGTTGATTTCTAGGCAGGTCCAGGCTATAACTCAATGTGTTGATGCTATAACTATGATGGTGCTAAGTGTGATGCTGGTTGGAATTATTAATCATGATATGGGGTTTATTAGTGAAGGCCGTAGTGGCATTTTCGGGGTATGGGCCCGATAGCTTATTTAGC
>NW_023235490.1:0-1016 GCF_002007445.2 Ailuropoda melanoleuca | reverse complement strand
TCCACAATTTAGCTATTGTGGACAATGCTGCTATGAACATTGGGGTGCATATGGCTCTTCTCTTCACTACACGCTTAACTCCACTTGCACTTTCTGTGTCATCAGCGGTGCACGTGGATGGGACAGCTAATGGCAATCTGCCCCAAATTCATGTCCAAAGTAGGCAGATCCCCAGGGATCTTCCAGCCTCCTCCTGGGCCCAGAAATCAATTTCCTGCAACAGACACTGTGTGGCCACAGCCTCCACCCCACGGTGGCACCTCCCCAGCCACCTCTGCACTCCTAACTCCCAGCCTCAGCTCACACCCTATAGGGTTGTTGCTGTTTGCCCAGTTCCTGTGGATGAGTTCCAACTCCCACAACCCGGCCACGTTCTCCACCATCCAGCACACTGCACCCAGACCTTCTTCAGGGAGGTCTGAACACCCCTTCCATCCTTGTCACTCCATGAGTTGTTTTTCCATCGTTATACATACTATGTTATCATAGTTTAATAATTCTTTATATTAAACTTCCCCCATGTTGAAACCACTGAATACAGTAATTAAATGCAGACTAATTCAGAGGCAAAAGTCAGCCAGTGACAGGGATGTTCTACTGTTCTTGTGAAATGGCTCTGAGACACCACATGTCTTTCTGTGAATATCCCTGTGTGTATGTATGTATCAAAAGCTACTTATTGAAGAATGAATGAATAAATAAATAAATAGATACAACTATGATTAAGAAAAAAAAATCCCATGGGGGATTAAATGGGTGACCCTAGAAGACAGAAGTCAATTGGACACAGACACTTAGGACATTTTATTGACCCTATAAACCACTCCACATGACTTCTCACCCCTGTTTCTAAAACGCAGTTTTTTTTCCTAAGTGTATATAAGCTATGCCTGTCCATATTAGAAGCATGAGAGACTTTGGACTCTAAGAAACAAACTGAGAGCTTCGGGGGTGGGGGAATGGGATAGACTGGTGATGGGTAGTAAGGAGGGCACGTATTGCATGGTGCACTGGGT
>NW_023235489.1:0-1016 GCF_002007445.2 Ailuropoda melanoleuca | reverse complement strand
ACCACTAGATCCAGACCCTATTCTTACTCTGCCATCCTCAGCATGACGACTCTTACTCCTCTGGTTCTCAAGATGACCACTCCTCTCCAAGCATCACATCTCTATACACCAACACCAGAGGCAGAAAATGTAGCTGCCTGTGTCTTGTGTGTTTTTGTTACAGAAATCTTTCCTGGAAGTGCCTCTAGAATATTTTCCCTCCTGTACCATATATTTCCATTTACAACTTGGTTGCCTATCTACCCTAAGACTCACCACTAATAAAGAGATTGGAATGCTTCCCTCTGATTAACTTAGATACAGTTTTAATGATTTCCTAGAGCTCTTGTGTGAAGGGCCCCAGAACAAATCAGATTTCTGCCATCGGAGTGTCCATAGGGGAAATCAGCTCCACTGGGTGTCCCAGGCAACCCCAGTGCTGCAAAGGGGGAAGAAATGAAGCTCACGGGAGTCAGGAGATGCTCCTTCCTCTTCTGGTGTCCCTCCAGCACCCTCTACTAACAAAGATGAACCTCGTGCCAGCTGGCAAGGGAGAAATGTTCCAGTATCATAAGCAGGCAATGAAGGGTGGCTTTGGAGTGGAGAGGCAATGAATTGGTAACTAGCACAGTTGGTTTGGCTGTCCAATGCTAGCTCTTTAACAAGGGCCTTCTGAGACGCTGACAATGTGAATACCCAAGGAGGCTTTATGAAAAGAAAATTTAACACACAAAATATTTAGCTGGAGAACTTCTTTCAGAAGTTCTGTTGTGGGTTCTGAGAGCGATAGCTTTTTTTTTTTTTAACTCCTAGATATAGATTAGACATCCCTAGGTCTTTTACATGTAAATATATATAAGAGATGCATAAAATTTCTATGTACATGTATATGTATTATAGGTCTAATTTTTTTAAAAGAAGATGAAAAAAAGAGCATGGAGAAATTATTTTCAGTAGGAAAGTGGGTAACTTTATATCAGAGTCCAAATGATATTTCTCAGTCTTTTTTTTTTTTTTTTAAGATTTTATTTATTTGA
>NW_023235488.1:0-1016 GCF_002007445.2 Ailuropoda melanoleuca | reverse complement strand
GTTAAGATTCTGTATTCTTGGTAATCCTCTTCTGTTCCTCTAAAATGAGAATTATGTAAATCTACAAGTACTTAGATTCTAACAAGTGGACAGCAGTTTAAGAGTAAAGCTTTCTGGGTGACTGGGTGGCTCAGTTGGTTAAGCACCTGCCTTAAGCTCAGGTCATGATCCCAGGGTCCTGGGATGGGGTTCCACATTGGGCTCCCTGCTCCACAGGGAGTCTGCTTCTCCCTGTGCCCCTCCTCCCATTCATTCTCTCAATCTCTCTCCCTCTCAAATAAATAAATATTTTTTAAAAAAAGAGTGAAGCTTTTTTTTCCAGGAGTGTGGGTGGGGTCCATAATATCTTCACTTAAAATATTTTTTCTTTCAATTTTATTTTAGCATATGTTATTTGAAAATATAGCACACATATTTCATAAGATAGTTTAACAAATAGTTATTAAACAATCATGAAACCACCACTTAAGTCAAAAACAGTATCACCAATCAGCCAGAAAGTCCCCATTTATCCCTTCCTGATGTGAACAACCTCCTCAACTTATCCTGTTACTTTGGTAATAACTTCCTTATTATCATTATTTTGCAACCAGTGATGCATCACTGATATTTTATTTCTATGGTAATAAAATAAAAGTATGTGTTGTTTTGTGTCTTTTTCTTTCAATAATATGTTGCTAAGATTCAACAAGTGGTGTGTATCTATAGTTCATTCATTTTCACCAATAAATATATTCCAATTTCACTGCGTTTATCCAATGTGTTTAACCATTCTACAGTCAAAGAGAGAGATGTTTCCAGTTCTAGGCTATTAAATTTAGTGTTAGGAATATTCTGTGTGTGTCTAGTATATATATGTACTTAGGTCTCTAGGGTAGCACTATTTAATGTAATTACTGCATTGATTGAAATGTTCTATTTGCACTGTCCAATAGAGTAGCCAGTAGCCACTTGTGGTTTTTGAGCATTTCGAATGTGGTTAGTGACAATGGGGGATTGAATTGTTTATTTTATTT
>NW_023235487.1:0-1016 GCF_002007445.2 Ailuropoda melanoleuca | reverse complement strand
CCTCACAACATTTGAAAGGATGGGACCCTGGAGGTGCCCCTTCAGTCACCTGCCATTTAGGAAGGGTCCAATTGCAAAAAAAGAGATGCAATCCATCCACAGCAGAGCACGGGAGAGTCTACTCCTACGTTAACTCACAGCCTTTCAGAGTCTTCAGTTCCAGAGAATAGAAAAACGCCAACTCATTTTATGAAGCTAGTATCAGCTTGAGAGCAAAATCCAAGCCACCATATAGAAGTGTATGCTAATGACACTCATGAGGATAGTCATAAAGCTTCTAAACAAATCATTAAGATGTAGATTATTCAGAAACATAATACATCGTGACCGTTCCCTCCCAGTAATGTATGGTTGGTTTAAACATAGGACAATATGTATGTCATTCACCACATTAACAGATTAATGAAGGCAAAAATCCTACAATCATCTGAATAAATGTACTACCGGTGTTTGGTGGAAGTCAACGTATGTTCGATACAAATATTCGTAGTAAACGAGAATAAGAATGGAACTTCCTTTACTTCAGAGTAAATGTAGTGAAATGTGAAAGGTTTTCTGATTTATCAGGAATAAGACAAGGCTGTCCACTGTGACCGGTTCTTTTCAACACTGTACTGGGTGGGACTGTCCAATGTTGTAAAATGAGAGAAAAAAGAAAAGGAAAACGTTTAAGATGGCAGAAACAAACTGTCAGTGTTCAAAGATGACATAATTGTGCATGTTTGAAACTCAAAATGGATGCTGACGTACACTGATTTAATCTTACATAGCATGTATCTGAGTGTATCAGCCCAATCAGAATATAACATTTCAAAAA
The DNA here is from genome assembly GCF_002007445.2 of Ailuropoda melanoleuca. Classification (NCBI taxonomy): domain Eukaryota; kingdom Metazoa; phylum Chordata; class Mammalia; order Carnivora; family Ursidae; genus Ailuropoda; species Ailuropoda melanoleuca. The sequence continues at coordinate 199 of NW_023235487.1, read as the reverse complement.
ACTGACATAATTTTTGATAGCATCTACTACTTAAAAGAAGTTTTTCTTTAAAGATGTATTTATAAATTTGAGAGAGAGAGAGGGAGGGAAGAAGGGAGGGAGGGCACAGAGGCAGAGGGACAGAATCGTTCAAGCTGACTCCCCACGGCCCCACGGGGCACAGAGCCCGACTCGGGGTCCACCCCATGACCAAGGAATT
>NW_023235486.1:0-1016 GCF_002007445.2 Ailuropoda melanoleuca | reverse complement strand
TAGATTTCATCATTTATGAAGCAACTTCACCTCTCTGAGAGGGGAGCAAGGAGTTACCATCATCAGTTTTATAGATGAGATAACAGATCTGGAAGGGTGCCATCTCTTCCCATGTGCCTCAAACAAGAAAAGGTGAAGTTGAGCTTACAGCAAGGCTTTATGTCAACTTGACCTCTGGTTTACCAACTCCTCCTTGCTAAATGGGTAAAATCTCAAACTAAAAAACCCCAAGGGGCATCTTAATGGCTTTGTTTGGTGAAGATTTGACACAATGAATGCATTTATGGAAAACGCATTTGTATTCAGATTACAAGTGGCCATCACATCCATTACTTTATGTATTTTCTATGATGACCTTACACCTTATATAGATGCTTTTGTTATTCTTGGTTTACAGCCAACAAAATCAGGCTGGAGTAGGATGGGTAGCTTGCTCTCCTCACAACAGAACCAACCTCTGCCCACCACATTCATCAAACTCCTCTCTGCTATAAATTCTAAACTGAAAGGAAAGGAGATGAATGCGGTGAGGCAGGGTAGCTCAAACCATTTCTGTTTTATTTTTTTAATTTTTAAAAAGATTTTTATTTATTTGAGAGAGAGAGAGAGCACAAGCAGGGGAAGGGGCAGAGGAAGAGGGAGAAGCAGACTCCCTGGATGCGGGGCTAGATTCCAGGACCCCGGGATCATGACCTGAGCTGAAGGCAGATGCTTAACCAACTGAGCCATCCAGACACCCCAAAGTATTTCTGTTTTGGAAATAACAGATGCTTGGGAGTCTCCCACCTGCTTCCATGATCTCTGCGGAGCTCTAGGGGTGGGAGCAAATGCCCCGGGTGATGATTCTGATTGGCTGAAGCTGGGAAATGCTGCATCAGAGAGTACTACAATTTGTTTCCTTTAAACGCCTCGATTTTTTCATAGGAGGTGTTTCTTTCTGATGGGTATTTTGGTTGGGTCTTTGGGAAGGAGGTCAGTGAGAGGACTTCACCACTGGATCTTTTACTTTCGTCTTT
>NW_023235485.1:0-1016 GCF_002007445.2 Ailuropoda melanoleuca | reverse complement strand
TTCTTCCTTATTACTTTGACTAGATGTTGAACAGAAGAGGCACTAATGGACATCTTTGTTTCTTTCTCAGTCTTTTGTGTTGAGGGGAGACATTTCTTTGCACATCATATGTGCTGTAGGTTTTATATAGGTATGTATTAACAGATTAAGGAAGTTTTAGTGTATTCTTAAAAGTGTACTGGTTAATTTCCTAACATATACAGATTTTTCACTTACCTTTGTAAAAAATTGTTTTCTAATCTAATAGCAGTGAGTTCAGAGAATATGCCATGATTTCAGTTCTCTAAAATTTATTGAACATATACCAACATAGATAAAATGTGGTGTACTTTGGCATACAGTCCATGTGTACTTGAAAGAACGTATATTCTATCGCATTTGAGGACAGCATCCTTTTCTTTTAAAGATTTATTTGAGAGCAAGCGTGCAAGCAGGGAAAAGCAGAAGGAAAGGGAGAGGGACAAGCAGACTCTATGCTGAGCATGGAGCCCTCCCAATGTGGGCTTGATCCCAGGGCCTGGAGATCATGACCTGAGCCAAAACCTAGTCAGATGCTCAACCAACTGAGCCACCCAGGTGTTCTAAATAAATCAGTTAGGTAAAGAGTATTTATTTTCTTGCTAAATTCTTCTTTATCCTTATTATTATTTTGTCTATTTATTATATTATTACTGAGAGGTATTACAATCTTCCAATATGATTTTTTTATTTGTGCATTTTCTATTTCTGTCCATCTTATTTTGCTTCATATAGTTTAAAACAATGTCATCAGATGTATATAAATTTAAAGTTGCTGTATTTTCCTGATGTATTAATTCTTTTATCATTAGAAAATACCCCTCTTTATCTCTAACAAGATTACCTACCTGAACATCTACCTTGTGTTATGTCAGTATGGCCATACTCATTTTCTTTTGCTTAGTATTTGCAAGATATGTTTTCTGTCCCTTATTTCCAACCTCATTGTGAATTTAAGGATATATTTTTTAATAACATAGAGCTGGGCTTTTTTTTTT
>NW_023235484.1:0-1000 GCF_002007445.2 Ailuropoda melanoleuca | reverse complement strand
TCCATCCATCCATCCATCCACCCACCCACCCACTCATCCTTTCAACATATAATGGAGACGGTGTGCCAAGTCCTTGTTCTGGATGCTGGCCACACAGAGCTAAATAAGACAAACAGGGTTCTTTTTTTTAGATTTTATTTATTTATTTGACACAGAGAGAGAGACAGCCAGCGAGAGAGGGAACACAAGCAGGGGGAGTGGGAGAGGAAGAAGCAGGCTCCCAGCAGAGGAGCCTGATGTGGGGCTCGATCCCAGAATGCCGGGATCACGCCCTGAGCCAAAGGCAGATGCTTAACGACTGCGCCACCCAGGCGCCCCGACCAACAGGGTTCCTGACCTTACAGAACTTATTCCAGGTTCTTGGCAAGTGGAATGGGACTAAAATGGCTGAGGCTGAGCGCTGCAATGTGGGGCCTCAGCTTGGTCCCTGGGGGCGGGGTGGTCCTCTGGGACACCGGGCAAGTCGCTCTCTGCCTGGTAGTGTCTCCCTGCAGATGCCCGGCCCTAGGATCCACAGACCACCCAAGAAGGGTCGGGGTGTGGGTGGGACATTTAAGAGGAAGACTTTGGACAGCACAGGTGTGCGGGTCTTGGCTGATCAACTGGAGTGTAAACGTGATGTCACTTTTTTACACCCTAAATTTAAGATGGGGTTTCTACCTGTTTTGAGGCAGCCTCACCAGCTTTTGTTTAGCTTCAGCTAATCTCAGCAAGGTTTTGTTACAGCTGACGTCTCCTCACCGCAACCCGTGAGGATTACTTTGCTTAATCTTGGCAACAGCACTGTGAAGCCCGATCTGTTACTGACTCCGATTTAGAGATGAAGAGATAGGTGATGAGACAGGTGACGTGACTCGTCCTGGCTCAGACAGAAAACCCCAGACTCTGGATTTGTACCCACAGTCCTAAGCCAGTTTGTTTATTTGTCAGTTTGTTTAAAGATCGATTTATTGGGGCACCTGGGTGGCTCAGATGGTTAAGCCTCTGACTTCGGCTCAGG
>NW_023235483.1:0-1015 GCF_002007445.2 Ailuropoda melanoleuca | reverse complement strand
AAAAAAAAAAAAGAAAAATCACAGCCAGAGAAATTAAAAATGAAAAAGGACTTATGAAATCATCTAACATATTGTCATTTTGTGAGGGCAAGATTTTCTCACAGTATGATCATGTATCACTTGTGGAATTATAACTAGGTACATTCGATGCCCGTTGTCTTAATTTTCATTAACTTTGACAGCTCGGTTCAATCTTGGGGTTTTAAATAAATCTCCTAGAAGTTGACCTGTGTGCAATCCATGAAAGTGTTTCCATAGCAGGGAGGAAATTTCCCATAGCTGCTTTATAAAGTAGAAGTAATTATGATGTAGGTACAGCACTGTGTTGGAGAATGTGCATGTACTCCTCTAATCCTTACAACAATTTTTTGACATTAATAATATTATCATTCCTTTTATAAGGGAAACAGTTAGAGCTTGGTGACTTTCCCAAGTCACATTGCCCTTGAACAGTGAAGCTAGGGTACAGACACAGATCGTTCTGATTTTAAAATTTTGCCATTTCCTCTACATCTTACTAGGTCCTAGATATTAAGTCTGGGCTGACTTCCCTGGGACAGTCTTATTAATCAATGAATTTAGAAATCTTTAGTATTCTTACAGATTATACATACAGAGTATCAACCTACTATCTTCTGAGTGATGTTACATGAAGCAACCTTTCACTTCAGCAAAGCCATCTCTCTCTGTCTCTCTTATTAAGAGAGTGAGCGAGTGGGAAGGAGCAGATGGAGAAAGAGAGAGAGAATCTTAAGTAGGTTCCGTGCTCAATGCAGAGCCCGACGCAGGGCTCGATCTCACGACCCTGAGATCATGACCTGAGCCAAACCAAGAGTCTGATGCTTAACCCTCTGAGCCACCCAGGTGCCTTGGAGGAGCTATCTCTTTAGCTTTGTTTTAATTTACTTCTCCTGTCTATCCATTCCTTTACTGGATGGACTTTCTAAACAATCTATTGCAGTTGCATGACCTTAGTTGAGTGGACCCTGCTTGGAAAGTTAGAGCATGTCATGAA
>NW_023235482.1:0-1015 GCF_002007445.2 Ailuropoda melanoleuca | reverse complement strand
TGTTCTGTGTTATTTGAAGGTATTCCTACCACATTCTTTCTCCCAGCAACAGAGCTCCTTAAACAGCCCAGTTTCTCAGATTGGGCTTTGCATTCTACTCAAAAGAAGTCCAGCATTTGAAGAACTCAAATAAATGAATTGACGATAAATTAAGAGAAGTTTATCAGTAGTCTTAATTTCTCCCTGTTGAGTCTGTATTTTTGATGAGGAAGCGTAACCAAATTATCTTTGGGGTTACTTTGAAACATCTCTAAGAGCAGAGGGAAAATCTGCTGAGTGGAAGGGTCTTCCCAAGACATGTATTACATGGCGCCAAAGTGGTCCAATGACTGGCCTCTTCATGAGCAGAGTCATAAGTGATGTCTGCCTCTATGGATGTTTTTGTTCATAGTCTGGAGAATTTACAAAAGACCACTCCTACATTCAACCCAATTAACATTAAGAATTTTATTAGTTCATTCAGTTTCATCTCTTAAGTGTTGCAGTTATATACCTCGAGGATATATTAGAACTTACTACCTTTTAACAAAGATGTCAACTAAAAATGTAATGTTTTGGCCTCAGAAAGATGATTTTTAGAAGATTCTTTTTTTCACTATGGTTTAATTCTGTAGTAAGGATCACCTTCTCAAAGATAGTTTATGTGTCATTGTTTGAAAGAATTTATCACAAAAACTTTAATTTTAATATTTTTTGAACTGCATCAGTAACTTTTAATCCCATTACCTTATATACCACCCTGATTTCTTACTTTGCTATTCAGTGTCTGCCAGGGACTATGTGAGGTGTTCATTTAATCCTCATACCAACGAAGTGGTCTGTGTGTAAATGCTACATACACTTATCCAGATAAATTATTTGTTATGGATAGATATCAAAAAGCCAATATGTTAAAAGACAAACTGCAGAGTTAGTATAGAAAACCACGTCCAGTGGCGCCTGGGTGTCTCAGTCAGTTAAGCGGCTGTCTTCGACTCAGGTCGTGATCCCAGCGTCCCAGGATCGAGCCCCATGT
>NW_023235481.1:2078-2406 GCF_002007445.2 Ailuropoda melanoleuca | reverse complement strand
GGTGTAGGGGCCTGGGGAGGATCCAGCCCTTAGAACCAAGAAACAAAGTGTGAGGGGAAAGCCCTGGAAGTTACAACGGCCTTATTGGAGGTGGAACAGGAATCAAGGTGCTTTGGTACCGTGAGTGAAACACGACGAATACAGCACTGAGAAAGACAATTCGGCCAAAACACGCATCCAACGAAATGTTTGCTCCCTGGGGAAATCCTGTCAAACTGCTGGCAGCAATGGAAAGAAAAGGACCAACACACGTCCGTCAGAAACAACACCGTACAGGGACCGTCTTAGCACTATCATCACCCTTCGTGAATAGGGAAACATGAGGGAA
>NW_023235481.1:1867-2015 GCF_002007445.2 Ailuropoda melanoleuca | reverse complement strand
CCACACAGTCCAGGGAAATATCAACGATCATCATCTCTCGTGAGTAAGGGAGCAGGAATGAAAAGGTTCAGGATTTTCGAGGACTCAGCGTGCTTCTCATTGCTAATAAAGCATAGCGTCCAGGAAAACACCTCCAGCGAACAGCAGC
>NW_023235481.1:1529-1814 GCF_002007445.2 Ailuropoda melanoleuca | reverse complement strand
CTTAGAACCAAGAAACAAAGTGTGAGGGGAAAGCCCTTGAATTCACGATGGCCTTATGGAAGGTGGAACAGGAATCAAGGCGCTTTGGTACCGTGAGTGAAGCATGACAAACACAGCACTGAGAAAGACAATTCGGCCAAAACCCGCGTCCAACGAAATGCCTGCTCCCTGGGGAAATCCTGTCAAAACTGCTGGCGGCAATGGAACGAAAAGGCCCAACACACGTCCGTCAGAAACAACACCGTACAGGGACCATCTTAGCACTATCATCACACTTCGTGAATA
>NW_023235481.1:0-1144 GCF_002007445.2 Ailuropoda melanoleuca | reverse complement strand
CAACGATCATCATCTCTCGTCAGTAAGGGAGCATGAATGAAAAGGTTCAGGATTTTCGAGCACTCAGCGCCCTGCTCATTGGTAATATAGCAGAGCGTCCAGGAAAACACCTCCTGCGAACAGCAGCCTTTTCCCTGGGGACCCCGTTTCCACATTGGGTGTAGGGGCCTGGGGAGGATCCAGCCCTTAGAACCAAGAAACAAAGTGTGAGGGGAAAGCCCTTGAAGTCACGACGGCCTTATGGAAGGTGGAACAGGAATCAAGGGGCTTTGGTACCGTGAGTGAAACACGACGAACACAGCACTGAGAAAGACAATTCGGCCAAAACCCGCTTCCAACGAAATGCTTGCTCCCTGGGGAAATCCTGTCAAAACTGCTGGCGGCAATGGAACGAAAAGGCCCAAAACACGTCCGTCAGAAACAACACCGTACAGGGACCGTCTTAGCACTATCATCACCCTTCGTGAATAGGGAAACATGAGGGAAAGTGGTCGCGGAAGCCTGACGAGAGTGCCCCATAGTGGTCTCTGAGACACCACACAGTCCAGGGAAATATCAACGATCATCATCTCACGTGAGTAAGGGAGCATGAATGAAACGGTTCAGGATTTTAGACANCATTGGTAATAACGCAGAGCGTCCAGGAAAACACCTCCAGCGAACAGCAGCCTTTTCACTGGGGACCCCGATCCCCCATTGGGTGTAGGGACTTGTGGAGGATCCAGCCCTTAGAACCAAGAAACAAAGTGTGAGGGGAAAGCCCTTGAAGTCACGACGGCCTTATGGAAGGTGGAACAGGANGTGGAACAGGAATCAAGGGGCTTTGGTACCGTGAGTGAAACACGACGAACACAGCACTGAGAAAGACAATTCGGCCAAAACCCGCTTCCAACGAAATGCTTGCTCCCTGGGGAAATCCTGTCAAAACTGGTGGCGGCAATCTAACAAAAAGGCCCAACACACGTCCGTCAAAACAACACCGTACGGGGACCGTCTTAGCACTATCATCACCCTTCGTGAATAGGGAAACATGAGGGAACGTGGTCGTGGAACCCTGACGAGAGTGCCCCATCGTGGTCTCTGAGACACCACACAGTCAGGGAAATATCAACGATCATCATCTCTCGTGAGTAAGGGAGCATGA
>NW_023235480.1:0-1015 GCF_002007445.2 Ailuropoda melanoleuca | reverse complement strand
GTCTGGAATTGTGATGCCACCAGCTTTGGTTTTCTTTTTCAACATTCCTCTGGCTATTTGGGGTCTTTTCTAGTTCCATACAAATGTTAGGACTATTTGTTCCAGCTCTGTGAAAAATGTTCATGGTATTTTCACAGGAATTGCATTGAATGTATAGATTGCTCTGGGTAGCATAGACATTTTAACAGTATTTGTTCTTCCAATCCATGGAATGTTTTTCCATTTCTTTCTGTCTTCCTCAACTCCTTTCATACATGTTCTGTAGTTTTTAGAGTACAGATCCTTTACCTCTTTGGTTAGTTTATTCCTACGTATCTTATGGTTTTTGGTGAAATTGTAAATGGGATCTATTCCTTAATTTCTCCTTCTTCTGTCTCGCTAATGTATAGAAACTCCACTGATTTTTGTACGTTGATTATATATCTGGCTACATTGCTAAATTGTGTATGAGTTCTAGGAATTTTGGGGTGGAGACTTTTGGTTTTCCACATAAAGTATCATGTCATCTGTGAAGACTCAGACTTTGACCTCTTCTTTGTCAATTTGAATGCCTTTTATTTCCTTTTGTTTTCTGATTGCTGAGGCTAGGAGTTCTGGTATGACGTTGAACAATAGTGGTGAGAGTGAACATCCCTGACCTTAGGGAAAACACGTTCCTGACCTTAGGGGAAAAGCTCAGTCTTTCCTCATTCAGATGATATTTGCTGTGGGCTTTTCATAGATGGCTTTCATGATATTGAGGTATGTTCCCTCTATCCTTACACTGTGGAGAGTATTAATCAAGCAAGGATGCCGTATTTTGCCAAATGCTTTTTCTGCATCAACTGGGAGAAATTGTACATGGTTCTTGTCCTTTCTTTTATGAATGTGATGTATCACATTGATTGATTTGCAGATGTTGAACCACCCTTGCAGCCCAGGAATAAATCCCACTTGGTCATGGGGAATAATCCTTTTAATGTACTGTTGGATCCTATTGGCTAGTATCTTGGTGAGAATTTTGGCATCCATGTTC
>NW_023235479.1:0-1015 GCF_002007445.2 Ailuropoda melanoleuca | reverse complement strand
GTATTGCATGGTGCACTGGGTGTTATACGCAATTAATGAATCATCGAACTTTACACCGGAAACCGGGGATGTACTGTATGGTGGCTAACATAATATAATAAAAAATCATTAAAAAAAATAAAATAAAAATAAAATAAAAGGCAACTTTATTGTAAAAATGGCTCTGACTTTGATTAGTTTTCTCATTTAACAATGCTCTTTAATCCGGGGTCTCTCTGTTTTTATCTGTAAAATTGCAGGATTGGGGTGGGGCAACCTCTGAGCTTCATTCCAGGTGTAAGCTATTTGATTCTATGACTTTGCAAATACCGATGGGACAAACTGTACCATCAATATGGACTTATCCACAGAACAGATGCCAGATAGAAATTCACCCAGGAGGCAAAAAACAGACAAAAACAGAAAACCAACAGCAATCTATTGTCATCTCCACTCTTGTGCTGCTGTGTACTTCCAAAGAGAACTAGAAAAAAATTTTTGACATGAATATTCCTCTACACGGAGCATCTCTTTTCTCTCTCCCTTACCTCCACACTTTCCACATTTCCACAGCCTTCCATCTCCAAGTGAGAACTTGTTGATGAATTTCACAAAGAGAAGAAATCTCTTCTCTCCATGGATTATTCATAGATCACTTGCTAATTGAGCAATGAAACAGATATTCACATACTGCTATACCACGTTTTGGTATAAAATGACAATATAAAAAGAAAGCTTTCAAAACATGTATAACATTTGATCTAATAATTCCACTTATTCAAATGTACTCTTTTAAATTATTTTGAGATAATTTCAGAGTTACAGAAGACTTGTATAAATAGTTCAGAGAATTCCTGTGTATCCTTCACCCAAGTTATCCAAATGTTAACACTTTACCACATTGTCATTCTCTCTGTCTATGTCTTGTCTGTCTATTTAGATATTAAAAGCTATTCATTGGTGCATGACTTATAATGGGGGAAACTGGAAGAAATCTAAATGACAAGCATCAGGGAAATGGTTCCTTAAATTACAG
>NW_023235478.1:0-1015 GCF_002007445.2 Ailuropoda melanoleuca | reverse complement strand
TCGTTAAGCATCTGCCTTCGGCTCAGGGCGTGATCCCAGCATTCTGGGATCGAGCCCCACATCAGGCTCCTACACTGGGAGTCTGCTTCTTCCTCTCCCACTCCCCCGGCTTGTGTTCCCTCTCTCGCTGGCTGTCTTTCTCTGTTAAATAAATAAATAAAATCTTTAAATAAATAAATAAATAAAATGACTGATTCACGTATTACAAATATTTGCCCAGTCTGTTGTTTATCTTTTTAATTTTTACAGAGATGATTTAGATTTGTCAATTTTTCTTTTATGACTTCTGGGTCTTATGTCAGGCTTATGATTATATAAAAATACTCAAAATTTCTTCTTCTATTTTTACTTTACCACTTTTTTCTTTTTCATTTAGATTGAGAAGGACAAGGAGAACATAAACTAACATGTTTACATTGCTCATTCCTGGGAGGTAGGACAAGTGATTTTCTTCTTCTTGTTAGGTTTTTCCTAAATTCTTGATATTGAATTGCACCCCTCTCACAAAGAGGGAAAGGGACGCTATGTAAATGGAATTTTGTTAAATGTTTCTAATTTCAAAGAGAACCATTTTGATACACGCTGGAGCTCAAATCCCCCTGGAGTCTTCCAAACACCCGCTCCCAGACACACAGTGAAACAAATACAAGTCTCTAAAGCCAAAGCACGGGCTTGGGCTGGAATCTCTGACCCAACAACCTGGCTGAGCCACTGCCCTCATCTTTAAATGATTTTTTTTTTAAGTAGGCTCTATGCCCAACATGGGGCTCGAACTCACAACTCCTAGAACAAACTTGCATACTCAGTGCGCCTACGTGGCTCATGTGGTTAAGTGTCTGCCCTCAGTTCAGGTCATGATTCCGGAGTCTCGGGACTGAGTCCCAGGGTGGGCTCCCTGCTCAGAGGGATGTCTGCTTCTCCTTTCCCTCTGTTCCTCCCCTGCTTGTGCGCACATGCTCTCTCTCAAATAAATACATAAAATCTTAACCAAAAAAAAAAAAAAAAAAAAAAAGCC
>NW_023235477.1:0-1015 GCF_002007445.2 Ailuropoda melanoleuca | reverse complement strand
TCCTTCTCTACACATTGCAGGGGCTGGACCAGGTGCCCAGTGGATGAGGACCCTCCCTCTCCCCAGCCCCTAGGGTTCCACTCTCAGTACCAGCTTTCCAGCTTAAAGGCATCTGTCTTGTCCTCACCTCGTTTGTGCAGTTTCCTTCACCCCAGCCATGCTCTCCCCATCCTCACTTTACCTTCTCCAGAATTGGCTTAGATTGACCCCCCTCCTGGAAGCCTTTCCATAACCACCTCCCCCAACCTCTGCCTGCTCTGGGAGTCCACTCCCCACCTCCAGGCTCGAGTATGCCTCTCAGCCAAGCACTTGGGCTAGAGTCGCTCTCTGGCCCTGCGGGCTGTGAGTCTCGGGATAGTCGAGCCTGGGCCTGTTCCACACAGCCGCGGACCAGACACATGGCCTCAGCAAAGCCCAGTGAGGTGGAGGTGTGTGCGTAATCCTCTTGTAGCTGGGGTGTCTGTGGAACCTGAGAGGAAAGTCCTGGGGGGAGGGGAGGAATTCCTGTTAGAGCCAAGACCCGGGCCAGGAGGCCTCTGGGACCTCAGGCCCTTTCACTCCACTCCCTTAGCCATTCCATAGACATCACGGGGCACTGGGGTGCACCCCGCACTGCCAGAACAGGAAGGAGGGGGTGCAGTCCCACCCTGCTGGAGCTCACATTCTAAGGGGAGACCGGTAATGTGAAGCAACACCACAGAATGATGTCAGAGAGAAGAAAGGAGCCAGGCGGGGCTGCAGAGCAGGGAGTGGAAGGTGCCCAGGACTGATGGTGATCGAGGAAAACCAGTGCAGAGACACAGAGTTGTGAACAAGGGAGAGGGAGCCATGCAAAGGAAAGGGGGGATCTCAGGGCAGGGGAACTTTCCATTGTCCCATCCTTCTCAAGGCGGGAGCTTCTGTGGCCTGGTGAGCTGGGCTGAGGTCAGGAGCCACCATAGCTCCAGATCGGCCCGCCTGTGTATGTGCCCCATGGTGTCCAGGGCTCCTGGTGTGTGAGTACCGCCTGCACGCG
>NW_023235476.1:0-1015 GCF_002007445.2 Ailuropoda melanoleuca | reverse complement strand
AGGGGGAGTGGGAGAGGAAGAAGCAGGCTCCCAGCAGAGCAGGGAGCCCGATGCAGGGCTCGATCCCAGAAAGGCAGGATCATGCCCTGAGCCGAAGGCAGATGCTTAACGACTGAGCCACCCAGGCGCCCCTATATACTAAGACTTTCAAAATGTTCGGGGAGATGTTGGAGGTGTATAAATGGGACTCTTTCCCATGCTAATATTTGCTTGCCTTTTAATTCCTTTCCAGTTTCCCGCTTAAGACACTTCACAAAAAACGAGGTGAGAGATGAGAACACGTATGCTTCAGAGTTTATTCTGAATGCTGTAAAGTTGTTAAGATGCTTACCTTTGAAGTCTCCAATGGACTCATTCTTTTTTTTTCTAATAAGACTGAATCAGAGCCCAATCTATTTTCATAAGAAAGACTGGGGATAGTCTACAAAAGATATGGTCTAATATTTAAAGCTTTTAAAAATTTCTCTGGGAATGCATTAGGCTAAGGACTTGAATGGTTGATGTCACAGTTTAAGATTAGATGATCTCTGCAGACCCCCTTCTCATAGACTTTGTATGAAGAAATGCTGGACTTTGACCTCAGAGCTGTAAAAATTAGTGGTTTACATATACTTGTAATAAACTGATTTAAACTTCTATAAGAAGAAAACTTAAGACCACTTTTTTGGGGGAAAAAAGATGAAGTCTCACTTTCTAATTTGTTTTCTCATTAGTTTCTTCCAAAGTAAGATCTTAAAGTTCTGAATGACAGAATCCTCTCAGGACATTATGTAGCCTGTGAAAAGTACAAGGGGAGAAGATGACATTTTCACTTCAAAAGCTTTATTTGCAGTATAGCCCTCCCTAATTGAATGTGTTTCTCTTGTTCCATTAAGACAAAATACAAATCACAGCTATTCAGTTTCCAGGATTTTAACATATAATGTTAATTTATGAAAAGTATTTTGCGTAAGGTTGCATATGTATTGTGTATATACATCAAGTTCAAGTTCAAGGCTTTATATTCTAAAAAAAA
>NW_023235475.1:0-1015 GCF_002007445.2 Ailuropoda melanoleuca | reverse complement strand
GGGCTCGATCCCAGAATGCTGGGATCACACCCTGAGCCGAAGGCAGATGCTTAATGACTGTGCCACCCAGGCGCCCCTGAAGAGACTGTCTTTTTGCTATTGGGTGTTTTTTCCTGCTTTGCAAAGATTAGCTGCCCAAAGAGCCAAGGGCCCATTTCTGGGTTCTCTATTCTGTTCCATTGGTCTGTATGTATGTTTTTGTGCCAGTAACATGCTGTCTTTGTGATCACAGCATTGTAGTACAGCTTAAAATCAGGAGATATGATGTCCCCAGCTTTCTTTTTCCTTTTCAACTGTTCCTTGGTGATTTGGGGCCTTTTCTGGTTCCACACATATTTAAGCGGTGTTCATTCCAGTTCTTTAAAAAATGGCATTGGTATTTTGATCGGGATGGCATTGAAAATGTCAATTCCTCTGGGTAGCATAGACATTTTAACTATGGTTATTCTTCTGATCCACGAGCATGGAATGTTTTTCCATCTTTTTGTGTCTTCTTCAATGTCTTTTATGAGTGATCTCTAGTTTCTAGAGTATAGATCCTTTACCTCTCTGGTTAAGTTGATTCCAAGATATTGTATGATTTTTGGTGCTATTGTAAATGGAACTGATCCCCTAATTTCTCTTTCTTCAGGCTCATTGTTGTCTATAGAAAGGGAACTGATTTCTGAGCATTGATTGATTTTGTATCCTGCTGCATTACTGAAGGGAAGAAACAATAAATGTTGGAGAGGATGTGAAGAAAGTGTATCCCTCTTACAATGTGGGTGGTAATGCATGTTGGTACAGCCACTGTGGAAAACAGTGTGGAGGTCCCTCAAAAAGTTAAAAATAGAGCTACTCTATGATACAGAAATTGCACTACTGGGTATTTACACCAAAGATACAGACGTAGCGAAGAGAAGGGCCATATGCACCCCAGTGTTCATAGCAGCATTGTCAACAATAGCTAAATTGTGGAAGGAGCTGAGATGCCCTTCAACAGATGAAAGGATTAAGAAGATGTGGTCTTAGAAGA
>NW_023235474.1:0-1015 GCF_002007445.2 Ailuropoda melanoleuca | reverse complement strand
GGGGGGCGGGGGGCTTTGATCTTCATTCCCAAAGCAGTAGCTTTCAACAGAAGGTAACATGGATCAGCTTGACACGCAGGCTTTGATGGGCACTCCTTAGCAAGCCAACTCCAGCCTTTTATGCCGGGGTGAGGCTCCCATACTGGTTTTGATGATGGGTCATCATACTTAGGGCATCAGATGCCCCAGTGATCTAACATCTGCTGGTGGGAAGTTACTTAGCTTGTGCTTTTCTTCCCAGGCACACTACCTACCATCTCACACAGTGGCATCTGCGAATATTTCACAGGAGACAACTGTGTAGAATTTTCAGAACTTTTACAACTATTCAGTTGGACCCTTATGTATTCACATCTTGGGTTTTGTCAGAGAAGATGTGGACTTGGACCTTTACTTCCCCCCAAAAGATCATTTATTTTATTTTTAGGCCATTTTGGATAAGATTAAATGTGGCTTACAAAGATATAAAAATTGTTGGGGCGCCTGGTAGCACAGTTGGCGGAGCGTCTGACTCTTGGTTTCGGCTCAGGTGGTGATCTCAGGGTGGTGAGATCAAGTCCCGCGTGGGGCTCCATGCTCAGTGCAAAGTCTGCTTGAGAGTCTCTCTCCCTCTCCCTCTGCCCTTACACTTGTGCTCGCACACCCTCTCTCTAAAATAAATAAATAAATCTTAAAAACTACATATATATAAATTGTAGAATGACAACATAACGTATAAATATGTGACAAAGGAAATCCAAGGATGGTGGGGATCGGGGGCAGGTCCTTGCAGTGCCTAGAAGTGAGGCCAATAGCCCACAGCAGCCTTGCGATGGGATCGGGATGCGAGTGGGGCCCAGATCGTTCTTTGGAATGTCTGATTCTGACTGTTTTGAATGCAAAATACACCCCTGGCAAATGAAAGTGCAAAAGTGACGGCATTTGGAGAATATATGTACAGGATAATAATTTTACCTGTGTCGTAATGAACACTATGCCATTATTTCAGGAAGTAATTGGTTCACCTTAAATTTCA
>NW_023235473.1:0-1015 GCF_002007445.2 Ailuropoda melanoleuca | reverse complement strand
TCTCCCTCCCCCTCTGTTCCCCCATCCACCCCCACCCCTGCATGTGCTCTCTCCCTCTCTCTTAAATAAATAAATATATAAATAAATAAAATCTTTAAAAATAGAGATGGCTATCTTTCCTTCACCTCTACATCCAATTCGTTTGTAAGCCCCTTTGTGTCTTTCTCATAAATGTATCCCAAATCTGTTCATCTCTCAACTTCGACCCAGATAACTCCCTGGTTTGAGCCATTATCATCCTCACTTGGGCTAACTCAGTCGCCTCTGATTGGTTTCTCTGCTTCCATTGTTATTTTGTTCTTAGCTTTTTGAAATCACAAAACAGTCATAGTAAATGAAATCATGGCTTTGAAATAAAATCCAAACTCTTGGTCCTGGCCTCTGAGATCAAATATAATCAGGCCCTTTTCCTATCTTAAGGGATCCCCTTCTACCCTGCTGGCCCCCTGTGCTCTGTCTCCACATGGCTTCTTTCTGTTCTTTGTTCCTTGCTCACTCACTGGTCCCAGTGCTTAGCAAGCTTTTTCCTATATCTCTGAATGGCTGACTCCTTTTCATTATTCATGACTTCTCAAATGTTGCCTTATCCAAAAAGTCTTTTCTGACCTTCTTATCCTCCCCCCCCCATCCTCAGTCCCTGTTTACCTTTTTCATGGCTCTCATCATCTGAAATGATCTTGTTCATTTATCTGTTGATTACTTGTGTCTTCTCATTAAAAGTGAAGTCTGGTGAAAACTGGGTGAAGTTTATGGGATTGTTATGTATTACTTGTATTATTGCATGGTGTATAGTGTGGATCATATATTACTATGTGTTAGGTATAAGTGATAAGCATGTGAATCTGTAATTATCTCAAAATAAATGTTTTGGTTTTTTTTTTTTAAAGTAAGTTCTGTGAGGGGCGCCTGGGTGGCGCAGTCGTTAAGCGTCTGCCTTCGGCTCAGGGATCGAGCCCCACATTAGGCTTCTCCTCTGGGAGCCTGCTTCTTCCTCTCCCACTCCCCCTGCTTGTGT
>NW_023235472.1:0-1297 GCF_002007445.2 Ailuropoda melanoleuca | reverse complement strand
AAATAAAGACCTTCCAGAATCGCCAGTCATTGACCAATTTCATAACCACGAAATCAGCCCTACAGGAGATAATATTAAGGGGGGTTCTATAAAGGTAAAAAGGCCCCAAGAGTGACACTGAGTAGAAAGTCACAATCAATAGAAACAAAGACTTTACTGGCAACATGGCATCATTAAAATCATATCTTTCAATAATCAGTCTCAATGTAGNTCAATCTAAATGGCTTAAACTCTCCCATAAAACGCCACAGGGTTGCAGATTGGATAAAAAGACATGACCCATCCATTTGCTGTCTACAAGAGACTCATTTTGAACCTAAAGATACATTCAGACTGAAAGTAAAGGGATGGAATACCATCTTTCACGCCAATGGACCTCAAAAGAAAGCTGGCGTAGCAATTCTCTTATCAGACAGAGTGGATTTTAAACTAAAGACTATAGTTAGAGACACAGAAGGGCACTATATTATTCTTAAAGGATGATTCCAACAAGTGGATATGACAATTATAAATATATATGCCCCCAACAGGGGAGCAGCAAGATACACAAGCCAACTCTTAACCAAAATAAAGAGACATATAGATAAGAACACAGTAATAGTAGGGGACCTCAACACCCCACTATCAGAAATAGACAGAACACCCTGGCAAAAACTAAGCAAAGAATCAAAGGCTTTGAATGCCATACTCGACGAGTTGGACCTCATAGATATATATAGAACACTACACCCCAGAACCAAAGAATACTCATTCTATTCAAATGCCCATGGAACATTCTCAAGAATAGATCATGCTCTGGGACACAAAACAGGTCTCAGCCAATACCAAAAGATTGAAATTATCCCCTGCATATTCTCAGACCACAACGCTCTGAAATTGGAACNAGCCAACTCTTAACCAGAATAAAGAGACATATAGATAAAAATACGCTAATAGTAGGGGACCTCAACACTCCACTATCAGAAATAGACAGAGCACCCACGCAGAAAACTGACAACGAAACAAGGGCTTTGAATGCCATACTCGACAACTTGGACCTCGTAGATATATATAGAACACTACACCCCAGAACCAAAGAATACTCATTCTATTCAAATGCCCATGGAACATTCTCAAGAATAGATCATGCTCTGGGANCCATGTTCTGGGTCACAAAACAGGTCTCAACTGATACCAAAAGACTGAAATTTTTCCCTGCATATTCTCAGACCACAATGCTTTGAAACTGGATCTCAACCACAAGGAAAAATTTGGAAGAAACTCAAACACTTGGAGACTAAGAACCATCCTGCTCAGG
>NW_023235471.1:0-1015 GCF_002007445.2 Ailuropoda melanoleuca | reverse complement strand
AAGTATGCCCCAAATTTGTAAGTGATAGAAGTTCCTTTCACTTAAATTAAAATACACTCCCTTAGATAATTTAGTTATAATCTATCCTGGTTTAGTGAGTTAAATATGTCTATGAGAAAATTTAAATGTTAGGTTATTTAGTTTTGTTGTTGTTTTTATTTATTTTTTTGTTAGTTGTCCTGGAAAAACATATCTGTATATATTAGTCAAATGATGGAGCCCTCCTTATATGTCACTAGATTGTATAAGAAAAATGAGCAAATTTATAATAGAGTTTAGAGGACATAATCTATAGCATAAACCTTATTTGCAATTACCAGTAATTTTGGGGTGGGGGAGAATTTTATTTCTTGGGTTTTTCAAATTTTTATTTAAATTCTAGTTAGTTAACATACAGTGTAACATTGGTTTTAGGAGAGAATTTTGTGATTTATCACCTACATATAATACTCAGTGCTCAACACAAGTGCCCTCCTTTATACCCACTACCCATTTAGCCCCTCCCCACACACCTCCCCTCCAGCAACCCTCAGTTTATTTTCTAAGTCTCTTATGGTTCGCCTCCTTTTTTTCCCCTTCCCCCATGTTCATGTTTTGTTTCTTAAATTTCACATGAGTGAAATCATATGGTATTTGTCTTTCTGACTTATTTCACGTAGCATAATACACTCTAGCTCCACCTACATCGTTGCAAATTGTAAGATTTCATTCTTTTTGATGGCTGAGTGATAGTCCTTGTATATATATACGTGTGTGTGTGTGTGTGTGTGTGTATACAGTATAATGTTATACTGACTGGATTGAAATCCTGGCACTCTAATGCATTAGTTATACAAATTTGGTAGTGTTACTTTTCTGAGAATGTTATATATTTCTCAGAGCGTACTCTACTGTAAAAAAGAATACAAGTAACATATTGAAGCAAATTTCTGTGGTTTGATTTAAAAGAAATATTACATATAAGTTACTTATCAAAGCCTGGCTATTTTTTTTAATTTTAATGATTTTTTTAATT
>NW_023235470.1:0-688 GCF_002007445.2 Ailuropoda melanoleuca | reverse complement strand
TCTTCAGATCGGACACCAGATGCAAAGGCAACAAAAGCAAAAATCAACAAGTGGAACAACATCCAACTGAATCCTTCCACACGGCAAAAGAAACCATCAAAACTTAAAAGGCCACTGACCCCATAAGAAAAAAATACCTGTGAATCATATGTGTGAGAAGAGGCTAATATCCAAAAGACACACAACCCTCATACAAATCAAAACAAATAAAAACTGTATAAAAAATGGGGAGAATATGTGAATAGATACTTTCCAAAGATGGCGCACAGGTGCCAACAGACAGAAAAAGTGGTTCGACATCACTAATCATGGCCAGGGAAACCTAAGTCAAACCCACAATCGGCTATCACCTGACAACGGTTGGAACGGCAATTGTCCCAGAGACAGACACCAGGTGTGGTCAAGGGTGTGCAGACGAGGAGACACTGCACTGTTGCTGGGAATGGAAAAGGGTGCAGCCACTGTGACAAACGGTATGGAGGTTCCTGAAAAAATAAATACGACTACCACGTGACCTNGACCCGGTAATGGCTCTACTCAGTATTGATTTGGAGAACACAAAAATACTGCCTCCAAAAGACAGATGCACTCCCACATTCACTGCAGCATTATTAACAATTACCAGACATAGAAACACAGAACTTAGGGGCCTTATGCCAACTCACTCAGACACAGAAAGACAAATACC
>NW_023235469.1:0-1015 GCF_002007445.2 Ailuropoda melanoleuca | reverse complement strand
TTAATCATTTTAAACTTATAAATCCACTGGAAACACTTGCTATTTGAAGGACCCCTGAGGTGAATCCTTCTTTAAACTGAAAATTGCTTTGAGCAAAAGTTACTTTTTCTTTTATCTATTTTGCAAAAATTACTATCCAAAATATTTTTTTCAGACATGGTATTCAAGTAAAAAAAGTTAGCTTTGGTGAGTATTTTCTCATCATTATAGATTTAACCAGCATTTATTGAGATGCCATTGAGTATTATGATAACTGAGCTGTATGAGGCTTTTTATCCTCTCAAATAATTCATACTCCTGTGGCAGATGTAGACTAATACTGGAGTACAGAGGAGTAAATGTCATAGTAGTGGTGTATGCCAGGTGGTTTGCCAGTTACAGAAACTAAGAACAATAAAGGGACAGAAGTGGGAGGAGAACAGGCATCCCAGAGAAGGTGGCCCATTAATTGCATCTTGAGGAAGGAGTAGATGAAGGTGGGTGGAAGGTGATACCACCTTACAGGTAGAGAATAAGTTTTGTGATACCATGGCAAATCCTGAGCGTGACATAATAAGAGAAATCACCAGGAAGACATGTTGGTCTACATTCTATATTAAAGGGCACCTATGAAGGTACAATGAGAGATGAGGCTGGAAAGATGAGACATGAAGGGCCTTGCATGCTATATTAAGTAAAGAAGATCACTTTATCTGAAAGGGATACGTGGGCCATTTCTATGTTTAAACAGTAGAATGACACTGTCTCATTTATATTTTAGAAACAGTACTCTGACAGCAGCTAATGGTCTAGAATTGCTGGAACAAACAATCTAAGAAATGAAAAAATGAAGTTTAGTTGTAAAAAATCCTTAATGCCTTTATGCTTTCTAAATGAAGCATTATCAAGTAGCATAATTAGGTTTTAACCACATTATTTTTATTGGGTAAATTAGACTAGAAGTTCACAGAAGCTTTTATATTAGCCTGGCTGCTTGTTTCCAGTTGGCATCCCTGATCTAAATATGCTCCCTTAG
>NW_023235468.1:0-1014 GCF_002007445.2 Ailuropoda melanoleuca | reverse complement strand
AAACAAACAAACAACAACAAAAACCAAAACCAAAAAGGAACAGTGTTATAAGGGCATTTCAAAGAATTAATGAAAAAGTATATTGTTTGAATTTTATAATGTTTGTGTTCTTTTTTATTTGTGATTTCTCATTCTAAATAAATACTCACTTTTATACCTAATTTTATAACGTGTGTTTTTGTTTCTAAGAGGGCCTCCAAAATTAACTAAGCTTTGGGCCCCACAAAGCCTGGATGGAAGTCTGGCAGGCAGTCACTAAAGAAATCATTTAAACCCATCAGAAAGAAGTCAGCCATGTAACAACAGCAATGATGTTCTCCCCATTGCAGCCCCAAACAGCTATTCCACATAAAAAAGGCACCTGAGTGGGGAGAAGCTTTGGTTCACCAGTCACAGAGAGTTACTGGTTAAAGGGAACATTCTCGCTTGCAATTCTGCACGTGGGTACAAGGCGAGTTGATACAATGTGAGTTGTGGGTTAGTAGCTGGGACCTCCAGAGGAAGGCGAGATCCAACGCTGAGTGAACTTTGCCCCTGGTTCTGGCAGGGTGCAGTAGGGGGTGTCCCCCACGGGAAGGGGGAAGTCTGTCTCCTGCCGGGATGCCCAGAAGCTTGGGAGCTTCTGTGACCTGGTCAGAGGACAGGAAAACTCAAACATCTCCGGCTCGAATCTGAGCCTTATGAGCCGAATGAATGCTTTTAGCCCCCTGAGTCTACTTGGACAGCCCATTTTCCCTCGGCTTTCATTTTCTTCCTTTCTTTTCAAGTTATTTATGTTTGGGGAAATGAAACATCCGCAAAAAGTCAGATCAACAGCAACACCCGTCAGCGTGTTGGGAGGGTGGCCGAAGCCCGCGCTGGTGCTGGTGGGGTTTTCACAGGCCCCAGGGAAGGCTCAGTGGGGCAAATGGCATGCCCTATCCTCTGCCTGTTTTTAGAATGTTCGCTAGTTTCTTCAGTAACTACTTTTTAAATTATTATACATGAAAATGAAATAAATGCTTATATTTTTTT
>NW_023235467.1:0-1014 GCF_002007445.2 Ailuropoda melanoleuca | reverse complement strand
GACGACGACACACTGTGGGAGAGGCTGTGCCTAGTCCCCACCCCGCTGAGACTCCTGGAGAGGGTGGGCTCTGAAGAACCATCTGCATTTTTAACCCCCACCCCTGGCAGCAAACAAACGGGGCTGAGGAACGACAGGAAATTGGAACCGGGGACCACAGAGAGACACCGCGCCCTTAGGGGGCAAAGGGACTTCCACAGTGAAGTCTTCTGATAACCCTGCCTGCACTTCTGACCTGCGGAGGGAGTTCTCAAGACAATGTCAGGCCATGGTGGGAGAATGAGGATGCTGCAGGCAGGCACAGGCTGGCCCCCCAAACCCCACTGTGTGGGCGACCACTTCTACCACAGAGCCAAGGCTGGCATCCTGAGGGGTGTGCGTACTCAGGAAGCAGCGCCCAGGTGAAGCCTCTCCCTGAATGCCAGCTGTTTACAACGTGGCATCACCGGCACAGGAGTCTTCCGACAACCTCTTCCTTCTACTTGTCACACATTGGTAAAGAATGGATGCTCTTTCCCTTCCCTGGAAGGAAAATCCAATGCGCATGCCTGCACAGGTGTCAAGATGGAACTTCTCCCTCCAGAAAGTAAAACATTCAGGCTAAAATCAAAGAGGCAGCTCATCTCCTCCAAGAAGTCTGTCCAGATTGCTCCAAACTGTGTTTTCCTCCCTTCAGTTCCCAAAACTCAGGGAGAGCAAAGACTATTCATTTAACCAATACGTA
The DNA here is from genome assembly GCF_002007445.2 of Ailuropoda melanoleuca. Classification (NCBI taxonomy): domain Eukaryota; kingdom Metazoa; phylum Chordata; class Mammalia; order Carnivora; family Ursidae; genus Ailuropoda; species Ailuropoda melanoleuca. The sequence goes on along the minus strand of NW_023235467.1, from coordinate 290 downwards.
TTGGCATCTTCCGGGACCCACCCCATCTTTGTTCATGACGCTGGGCATCTGATTTCTCTTCCTAAGCCCCTCCTTTCTCCTAGGCCCAGCCTATATAGTGCCTTGGCATACAGAAGGCTCTCAAATGTCCCTTCAAGAACTCCCTAAGCCTTCCCTAGATCGTTGATGCTGTCACTCTGTGTCACTCCAAGCAAGGAGAGGGAATATTTTAAATTAATAAGTAAAAAATCAAAGAAGGTACACTGGAGATATGAGAACACTTAAGCAAGGCACCATCCTTCCTGCAAGGC
>NW_023235466.1:0-1014 GCF_002007445.2 Ailuropoda melanoleuca | reverse complement strand
GTGGGAGAGGAAGAAGCAGGCTCCCAGGGGAGGAGCCTGATGTGGGGCTCGATCCCAGAACGCCAGGATCATGCCCTGAGCTGAAGGCAGACGTTTAACGACTGCACTACCCAGGCGCCCCAGAAATGGGGAATTATTATTTAACGGGTACAGTTTCAGTTTGAGAAGATGCGAAAAGTGCTACAGATAGATAGTGCAGAAAAAATGAATGCATTTAATGTCACTACACTGCACACTTATACATGGTTAAAATGATAAATTTTGTTTTGTGTATATTTTACCACAATAAAAAAAATAAAAGTCTAATCCCTCTTCTCCACAACTACCAATTCTACCCCGGCTTTGCTCATTACTGACTGCCTGTGTGACCTTGGACTGGTTATTTAAACTCTCCAAGGTCCCAGAGAAGTTTGAGAATCCTGCACAAAATAGGCATCTAAACATAAATTTGTTTGCTGCCTCCAAACCATCCTAAAAGCTTAATCACTACAAGTATTTTAAAAAGGCCAAGGCAGGTGAACAAGTAATTATAAACCTAATATAACAGTAACTTTAGTCTATTGTCAACACTTTGATGAAGTATTGGGGAAACTGAACAGCTACACACAAAAAGAATGAAACTAGACCCCTTTCCTACACCACATACCAAAAACAAACTCAAAATGGATTAAAGACTTAACCATAAGGCCTGTAACCATAAAACTCCTAGAAAAAAACACAGGTAGTAAGCTCTTTGACACTGATCTTAGCAATATTATTTTGGATCTGTCTCCTCAGGGAAGGACAACAAAAGCAAAAATAAACAATTAGGACTACAACTAAAAAGCTTTTGCACAGTGAAAGAAGCCATCAACAAAATGAAAGAGCAACCTACTAAATGGGAGAAGATATTTGCAAATGACTTATCCAATAAGGAGTAACATCTAAAATATATAAAGAATTCATAAAATCCAAAATCAGAACCAAACAATCCACTTAAAATGTGAGCAAACAACCTGAATAGAAATTTCTCTA
>NW_023235465.1:0-1014 GCF_002007445.2 Ailuropoda melanoleuca | reverse complement strand
AAATAAATAAATAAATAATCTTTAAAAATAAATAAATAAATAAATAAAATAATAAAATAAAATAAAACTCAGAGCTAAAGTGGGGTGCCTGGATGGCTCAGTTGGTGAAGCGTCCAACGCTCGTTCTCAGCTCAGGTCTTGATCTAAGGGTCGAGTTCAAGCCCTGCATTGGGCACCATGCTGGGTGTAGAGCCTACTTTAAAAACAAAAATGATAAACCCAAAAAAACTTAAACCTAAAGCATTTGTACCCCATGGTCCCCCATCAAAGCCCACTGCCTACTCTAAAAGCCAAAAAGCTGCATCAGAATGGGCAGTAATGCTGGGCATTAATACAGGTACCATCCTCCACCGTGGCAGCCCCAGGCCTGATCTCTATCCACGTGGCTCAGGTGAGAAAGTCACCCTTGAGATGTTCTAGTTCACCCTATGATCAAGGTCAGTGACAGAGTCACAAAGCACAGGAGCAGGAAGGGACCTTACAGATCACCTAGTGACCTACCTGGCTGGCACAGTCCATTGTTAACCCTAACTGGGTGGTGGAGCTGGGTCCTAAACCCCCGTCTTTTGCCTGCCAGACCAGTGCTCCTTCCTAGTGATGACTTATTGCCCCAAACACACCACCGACCCTTGTGCTGTCCCTCAACACCACTAATGGCAATGGGACGGCTCTGCCATCAACAACAGTAGGGTCATTCCATTCCTTCCTTTTTGCCCCCACTGGACCCTGTACCAAAGTGACATCTGGTGCTCACCTGTGCCCAGCACCCCTTCCTCTGCCATCTGGTAAAAAACACCCTATTATTTTTGAGAAAACTACTTTCCCCACTTTATTTGCATCTGGCTTGCCTATCACAGGTCCTTCAGTCCCTTTAATGCAGAGCTGGACATGTGACATGAACTAGCCAATCAGAATGCTCTCTCTCTCTCGGTGGCATGACTGGCTCAGAAATGAGCACATGGCCTAACATGGGCCCGTCAAAGCCATCTCTAAGACTTCAGTATAGACTCACTA
>NW_023235464.1:0-1014 GCF_002007445.2 Ailuropoda melanoleuca | reverse complement strand
TAAGGGTGTTCTTTTTTTCCTGGTTCAGGGAGGGCACCTTTCTCATGGGAAATTACAGGACCTACAATGAGGTAGAATGGGAGGTTAGAGACCCTGCCTTCATCCGCTCTTTCTCAGGTGCCTTCAGCTCAGAATAATCAACATACCAACTTTCTGTGTGGCATGTTCTAAACATCTTCCTTCAGGGTCATCCTTCCAGCGTGAACACAGCAGTGGGGTCACTACAGGGGCCACGCTCCCTGTCTCGTGCCCCACCCCCATGGCAGTCAAAGGGTCCAGTCAAGAGCCTAGAAGGGTGATCTTTTTCTCAGGTTTGGTGCCAGGATGGCTGTAAGCTTCCCACCAGCCGCACAATGCTAATTTGCATATTTTTGAAAACACAGCAAGTGTTTGGCAAGTCCAGCCAAGTGGGGATTCTGTGATCCAGTGGGGAGATGTGGCTACAAAGTGGATACCATTGTACTTACTTTGTAAGGTAGTGAAATGATAGAACGATGTTTTTTATAAGCCCCTCTAAGAGTATCTGACTTCTGGGTCCCTCCCTAGCCCTGCAGAATCAGAAGCTCATGGGAAGGGCGTTGGAGACTCTGTTTTTCACAGGTGATGGGTGAGACTTGCATGTGTTTGGCTCAGCATGGGTCACCTGGGTAGCTTTTGGTTGTACAGCAGCTGGTGTCCTACCTGCTCTGTGAATAGTAGCTATCAATGCTTCTGCTGTGGCTACTGTTATTATTAATGACAACTCTAAGAATTATCCAAAACTATAATGCGCTGCCTTGGAAGGTACTGATATCATGGAAAATGGGATACGGCTGGGTCTATAGCCTGGTGGTTGAGAGCGGGGCCTCTGGAGCCAGACAGCCTAGGTTTGAATGCTACCTTTTCCATTTAACTAGTGCTTTAACTTTGCGTGAGTGACACTGACTCAGTTTCTTTATCTGAAAGTCAAAGATAAGAAATAGTGCCTCTTTCCATAATGGACTTGTAAAATGACCATCTCAAAATTAAAAAAAA
>NW_023235462.1:0-1014 GCF_002007445.2 Ailuropoda melanoleuca | reverse complement strand
TAGTACTTTGGAGGTCCATGAGATCTGGTTAAGCAAGTTCCTTCGTCTTAGATTTGGAGAAAACGTTAACTCAAAATTGGGATATAATGCATGGAGGTTAGAGCTATGGAAGGCAGGCAAGATCATGGAGAAGAAGTAATAATAACTGGATTCACCTGACTTCTAATCTGGTCTCCTGGGACTAGAGAATTGGCAGGAAAGAACTTCCTTTCTGTCCGGACCCATGACCCATGGGAAAGTAATCTGCTCATAGGTGGGAATAACAATAGAAACAGTGCCTAACGAGCAGACACAGGGACCTGTAAATATCTCCTCCACTGCAATCCCTTATCATGGTGCATCCTTGCGCAGGAAAGGACACAGTTGTTGCTTTTGAGCTCCTAAGTCTGGCTGGGGGACTCATGCTTCACTCTTTCCTCCTGCCTGTCTGGGAACAGAGCTTCGGTCCTCATCATCAACTGTCCAGGGAGGAATTCGGACCTCCATACAGAGACTTTCATCTTATAGACCCCAACCAGGGGAGTTTCAGAACTCAGCAGGTATTTCAGGAAAGGATCAGAGAAAGTGGAACCTCAGAGCCCAACCAGCCTATCCTAGGATTGGCTACTAAGTTTAAAAATAATTTACTTAAAATATTTTAAAAACAAGTGTTTGTTGGACTCGGCAATACAGGGACCATTGCCGATGATATGTGGTCTGAATGGAAGTCCAGTTGGATGAGACAGAGGAAGGAATGAGGGGCATAAAGTGGTTCCAGTGAAACTGAAACATATTCAAGGAGTTAGCAGCTAAGGGGAGTAGGAAAACAGAGTATTAGGCTTGGAGGTATGAGCAGTGGAGTGAAAGCATTATTTAAAAATTTTTCAGATGGTGTATATTTAGCTTGTTCTATATTTCTTAGTAGGATCCAAACCCATGGCAGTAAATACTACCTTGTGATGGCAGCTTTTAAGTCATGCATTTCACAGTATCGTCATTCCCATTGATATTCACTGGGAAAAAATTTACCTAATA
>NW_023235461.1:0-1014 GCF_002007445.2 Ailuropoda melanoleuca | reverse complement strand
TAGGAACTCAGCTGCCTCGATGTTAATACTTTGCTGAGGGCAAAAGGCAATCTTAGCCCGACCCCCAGGATGCATGAGTCTGTTTTAACATATAAAAATTCCTTTGGAAACTTCCTTTATTTCTAATCCCCCCAAGATACATGTTGGCAATCATTCCCCAGGCGCATGACCCACCAATATACATCTGAGGGGTCTCATGACTCGGATTTTATTAGACGGTAATAAATGACCTTTTCCCAACACTAGCTAGCCCCTCAAGATCCTGGAAACCTTGCTTCCAAAATTCCTTCGAGACTTACCTCTCTCTAACCCCCTCCCAACTTGAGAGTATACAATGGGCCACACTCCTCATGACCCCAGTGCAGCTGTTTCTGCCCACGGGTCCTGTCCCCGTGCTTGAACAAAACCACCTTTTTGCACCAAAGACATCTCAAAAATTCTTTCTTGGCCGTCGGCTTTGAACCCTAACGTCTTTCCTACATCACTGTTCACCGTATTATCCATAGCTCCTGGCAAGTTCCTAGCACGTAGTCAGATTAAAAGATTTTGTTGTGGGAATGGATGGATATCGGTGTATATTATATGTATATTGTGTGTTAAATTTAACCAGTCATGTAAAATACAGAAATGCCCAGTGTGTGTGTGTGTGTGTGTGTGTGTGTGTGTGTCAGAGTTAATTAGCAGGGTCCCTGTAATTGCCAAGTGAGGGTGGGGGGAGCCTGTGGTTGGGCTATTCAACACTCTCCTGATTTCTCCAGATGTTAAGACGGCACACAATACTCGACCTTAATTTTAGGACTGACTCCAAAGCTATTCAATGAAAAAAAAAATAATTCCATTGAAAGTAATAGGCTAGAAATGCACCAGGGAGGCACATAAATCCATTACACAGGAAATGTCCACCTCGTTTGGTAGAACGTCTTTTCCCCATCGTTCCTCTCAGCGGTGAGCTTGTTTTCCTAACGAGACTCTAATCAACCATCAGTCTTGTACAAACCGAAGGAATTTTTTTTT
>NW_023235460.1:0-1708 GCF_002007445.2 Ailuropoda melanoleuca | reverse complement strand
TAGATTTTTTTTATAATTTTTATTTTGTTATATTAGTCACCATACAGTAGATTCCCAGTTCTTTTTTAGATATTTTGGTAGTGCTTATAATATTCTAAAATNGGGAGAGGAAGAAGCAGGCTCACAGCAGAGGAGCCTGATGTGGGGCTCGATCCCATAACGCCAGGATCACGCCCTGAGCCGAAGGCAGACGCTTAACCGCTGTGCCACCCAGGCGCCCGTCCTCCCAATTTTAAAATTTTAAATGGACTTTAAATTTTTTAGAAGTTTTAAATTTACAGGAAATTTGAGAAAACAGTACAGAGTTCCCAAAGAGACAACATCTAATTTCCCCCATTATTAACATCTTACATTGTTATGGTACATTTATCGCAATTAATGAATCAATATTGATATTTTTTAACCAAAATCTATACTTCACTCAGATTTTCTTATTTTTTACTTAATGTCTTCGTCAGTTTAGGTTGCTATAAAAAATACCATAGACAGGGTGGCTTAAGTAACAAACATCTGTGTCTCATAGCTCTGAGAGCTGGGAAGTTTAAGATAAGGTGTTGGCTGATTCAGTTCCTTGTGAGAGCCCTCTTCCTGGTTTGTAGAGGGACACCTTCTTGCTCTATCCTCACATGGTGGAGAGGAAGAGATTAAGATCTCTCTCTCCTGTCTCTCCTTATAGCGCAGTAATCCCATCCTGAGGGTTCAACCCTCATGACTTAATCACTTCCCAAAAGCCCCTGTAAACTATCACTATCACAAACACTATCACACTGAGTGTAAGAACTTCAACATACGAATTTGGGGGCAACACAAACATTGAAGTCATAACACTCAATGTCCTTTCTCTGTTCCATATCCCATCCAGGATACTACATTACATTTAGTTGTCATATTTTTCTAGGCTCCTCTTGGCTATGACAGTTTCTAATCTTAAAATTTCCGTGTATTTAATGACCTGCACTATTTTGAAGAGTACTGGTCAGGTGTTCTCTGGGATCCCCATGTATTGGAAATTCTGGGTGTAATGTGTGTGTGTGTGTATGAGAGAGAGAGAGAGAGAGAGAGAGATTAGACTGGCATTATGGGTTTGGGGGATGTAATGGTTAATTTAATATGTCAACATGACGGATCCATGGTGTGCCCACCTATTCAATCAGATATTATTCTGGGTGTTTCTATGAGGATGTTTTAGGATGAGATTAATATTTGAATTGGCAGAATAAATAAAGCAGATTGTCTTCCCTAATAAGGATGGGCCTTATCTAATCACTTGAAGGCCTGAATACAACAAAAAGGCTGAACATTTTCTGAGTAAGGGAGAATTCTTCCTGTCTGCCTTAGAAATGGGACATTGGCTTTTCCTGCCTTCATACTCAAACTGAAAAAAATTAGTTCTTCTTAGGTCTTGAGCCTGCCAGGCTTCTTTCTAAAACAACAATTTTAGTTATCCTGGTTCTCAAGTCTTTCGATTCAGACTGGAATTACACAAGAGCCCTTTTGGATCTCTAGCTTTCCAGTTCACCCTACAGATCTTGGGACATGTCAGCCTTTATGATCATGTGAGCAAATTCCTTATAATAAATGTGAGGGGGGGAAATGGTTGTGGCCTCTTAGTTTTGTTTTTCTGGAGAACCCTGACTAATATAGGAGAGGAAGCCCATATAAGCAAAATGTATTTTTATCAAAGGTACAGATAATCAACATGACTTGC
>NW_023235459.1:0-543 GCF_002007445.2 Ailuropoda melanoleuca | reverse complement strand
GTACCAGGCCTTTGGGGTGATTTTTTGTTAACTATTCCTAGGCTACATCCTCACCTGTACTTTAAGAGGTACAATTTCTGTTGATTCTCTGTGATGGTTTGGGATTTACTAGATTCGTATAATAACTCTCCCTGAATTTTGTATAAAACCAGACAAGATAACCAGATGTATGAATGAGAAGTCGTACCTGAATAAAAACTTACAAGGAGGCAATATAAACAGCACAATGGGGGATATAAAAACTTGATCAAAGGTGGATTTATAAAACTTGTTTTATAATTTGTTAATAAAAAGAAAGAGCTGAAAAATCTTCAAAGATAATTAAAGTTCATGGGCAAAAGATTTAGAACCAAAGCAGGATAAATGCAAAGTACGCTTAAGTACATATCACTAAAAGCACTGAATCTTAAGAAAAAAAGAGGAGGAGGAGAGATCTAGAAATGCATCTTAAAACTATACATCCCTGTGGCTGAGCAGAAGCACCTTCATTATTGTGTCTTCTTACTAGAGAACTTTTTAAAACTTTCTATCATCTATCATCTG
>NW_023235458.1:0-814 GCF_002007445.2 Ailuropoda melanoleuca | reverse complement strand
TGCCTGGGCTCCTGTTCCTATCATCCAGCTCTTGCCCCTGCTCCTGCTCCTGCCCCTTCCTCTGCCCCTGCTAGAGACCCTGACCCTTCCCCTGTCCCTGCCTGGGCTCCTCTTTCTGCCCCGGACCCAGCTCCTGCCCCAGACCCAGCTCCTGCCCCAGATCCNCCTGCCAGAACTGCTGCCCCTTCCGCCTGCCCCTGCCTGTGCTCCTGTTCTTGCCCCTCACCCAGCTCCTGCCTTGGATCCTGCACCTGCCACTGCTGCTGACCCTGTCCCTCCCCTTGCTCCTGTCCCTGTCCCTGCTCTTGCACCTGTCCCTGCTCCTGTCCCTGCCCCTATCCCAACCCCTGCCCCTACTCCTGCTCTTGCAGGGCTCCCAGAGCCGCATCCAGAGCCCACAGCCCTGCAGGGAGGGCTGCTTGTGCAATTACCCTTAGTTCCTTCACCGGAAGCCGAAGTCCCACCGGCATGTTTCATCCCCTCCCCCTATGTTCTTTCTCTCTGGTACATATTGACTCTTACTTTATTTTTTCATGTTCTGTATACTGTTTATTATTTGTTTTAAATAAAATTACTTGTTTGCAATTGAACACGTCATGCATATTAAGTATATTCACAATGTTGTGCCACCCCACCAGAACACATTGCTGTGGAATATCCCCTTCCCCAAGGGAGTCCCTGAACCAGAAGCCCTCCCTGCCCATTTCTCCCCCAGGCCACACCCTCAAAACCCCTAAGCTTCCCTCTCTGTCTCTTTATCTGTTCCAGATGTTTCTGTAAGTAGAATCACACAATAGGTACCTTCGTGTCTGCC
>NW_023235456.1:0-1014 GCF_002007445.2 Ailuropoda melanoleuca | reverse complement strand
CCAAACATACACTAGAAATCATGACCATGGTGATATGTGAAATGTCAGGAATTAAATAAACAAATAGTACTAAAAAACAATACCAGTATGCATTCACCCCAAAAAGGAAAAAAAAAATCAAAATTAAATTGTTCTTTGGCTATTGTAGAGAAGGAGTGGGAAAGAGTTACTTTGTTTTCACTTACAAGACTTCAAAGTCTTTCATATGCTGATGGACACAATGATACACAAGAAGGAAGTGGCTTATAGTGAGCTTGCCAGTGTAGTGGCCCTGGGACCCTTTCTGATGGAGCCCCTTGCAGGATCACTAATGGAACACACTCTGGGAAATGCTGCTCTGTCAGCTGGTTTACTAAGCCTTGTGTCCCCTGTGTGGGGTCAATATTTGTCCTAGGAGAGTGAAAGGGATAGGCACCCCTAATGAAATTCTACCCTTGAAAGTAGCATTTCCTAAATCGTTTCTCAGTTCAAATGTCATAGTCTTTCTTTCTTCTCAATTTCTGCAGCACTTTGTACCAGTCCTGCAACTTTCATCTCATATTTTCTCCTGTTTTACTAAAACCTCCTTGATCACAAAGATTGCCTCTTCAGCTTTTGAGCAAATCTATTTGCTAAATGAAGTTAAAGAAACTCGTGGATATATGACAGCACTAAAATAGTGTATGGAAAAAGAAACAGAATGTTTCCGAGAAACCTACTTTCTTGCTAATTGTGTGTCACTAAACAGAAGGAGGGGCAGGTAAATCACAGAGTCCAAGAAAGGAAGCTGAATATTGCTGCGTATAAATTCACTTCATTTGTTCATCTGTTACTGTTATATCTTAGAGGTGAGTCAGAGGTTCAAGATGCTTATCTTGGCGTGTTGGCCTGCACTGGGTAAGACTGGGGGGCCCCGTCACTGAGAAGGGGAGGGTCGGGATGCACGGCAGGCAGGAGAAACTTTGGTTTACTGATAAAAGCTGAGGAACGTAAGAAATAGGAAGATCGGTAGGAGAAGGAAGGGAAGAAGGAAGG
>NW_023235454.1:0-1014 GCF_002007445.2 Ailuropoda melanoleuca | reverse complement strand
GAATGTTCCTTAAATTGGTAGCTTTGATTTTAAAATAGTATAGGTAATTACTTTTTTTTTTTATGGTGGTAATTGATATGTACTGAAATGGTGTACATTTGTATCAAACAAGTAAAAATGCAAATCAGGGTGTTAGTTGCTTAAATGGTAGATTTGGAGTGACCTGCAGTGTTCTTTTGAGTTACATGGCTTTAAAAGTTTATCCTAAACCTTTTTTCTGACTTGACAGTTGAGTTTCTTTGTGTTTAAACCATGTAGTGATGACAAAAAACATGTGAGTTAACTGTACAGTACTATTAACTATTTTTATCTTTTATCAGTTTTCGTGGACCAGGATTTCTAATATTGGGATTATTAATTTTTTTAAAAAATTTGAGTAGACTCTGTTAAATATAAGTACAGTGGACGGTATGGATCATTAGATTTTTTGCCCATTTATTTCTGTTATCCTCACCAGTTAAAGCCACCATTTAGAACCACCTTGTTAAAGCAGACCAGTGACCGGTTTTACTTGGTACTGTTGGTAAAGTTAACATGTGAAAGTGCTTAGAACAACACCCAGTATGTATGAAGTTACCCTAAATGTCTTTATTATTACTATACCAGTCTTTGGAGATATTAATAAGACTCTAAGAGGGTAGACTAGAGAGAAGTCAGTAAACCTGAAAATTGGATAATTGATCCTTGATCCTATGAGATTTGGACTTAATAGTCTATGTGTGTGGAAGAAGAAACTTCCAGAACAATAAAAGCTCTTGAGATGGAATCATGTCTCTGGATATGATATAATGAATGTAAAGTTGGAAGCAAGGAACACTAACTTTTCTCCTTGGTAATAAACAGTATATGTGCATTATAATATTTGGGAAAGGTAGGAACACATAAAGGAAAAAGTCCTCTTACCTTTCCACTGCCTAGAAATAGGCCACATGTAACATATCATGTATTTTCTTTTTCTGTAAGAAAGTACCCACATACAAACATTTGAATCATTTTATATATGCAGTTTTTGGT
>NW_023235453.1:0-1014 GCF_002007445.2 Ailuropoda melanoleuca | reverse complement strand
GTGGGAGAGGAAGAAGCAGGCTCCCAGCGGAGGAGCCTGATGTGGGGCTTGATCCCAGGACTCTGGAATCATGCCCTGAGCCAAAGGCAGATGCTTAACGACTGCACCACCTAGGCGCCCCATCCCAGGAATTTTTCTGGGAATTTTTGTAGTTCTTCTTTGCCCAGCCTCATGGAGTTTTGCCTTTATATGTATAGCTTAGTATTCACAATTGGCTCAAAGAGACTCCATTAAAGATTTCTGGACCTTTTTCTCTTTGTAGTGTTGTCCTTTCCAGTACTTTGCTTCACAGAGTCCCAAGGGCTTCTGCTTATTTGAACTGTGTTCTCAGTTTTCCCTAGTCACTAAGCCAGTGCTGCTTGCCTTTAGTTCTTCTTTTCCTTTGTGTGGTCCAGAAAGTACCTCCAGGTAGAAAGTCAGAGTGACTATAAAGCTCACCTTATTTGTATCTCATCTCTCAGGATCATCCAGCCTCATGTTCAGTGTCTGCTTTACATATTTCATCCAGTTTTCTGGTGATTTACAGCAGGAGGAAAATCTTGTCTCAGGTTATTCTGTCATAACTGAAAGTACTTTAAGAAGGGTTTTAAATCTTCAAGTATTTTATAACTTCAAAATGTTTTATATTTTCAAATTCTCAAATCAAATAATACCAACCTTTTGTGTTAGGTGTTTTTGTGAAGAGAGTTTCAAAACTAGAAATAATTAGAGAAGCTCAAAAATAGAGGAGTTTATTTCAGGATATCAGATCTGTAGGGAATTCCATTCATTTGGACGATGAGGCTGAGCCATTTTCTTACACCATGCTTATCTTGATTTCATGGAAAGCAAGGAGAAGGACAATGTTAATGATGATTAAGAAACATACAAACAATTTTTTTTTAAGGAAGTGTCTTTGAAAACACAAACTTCTAAAGTACATGTTGCTACCCACAGGGTGAAAATATATTTTTTTTTTATAATTAATTTTATTTTATTATATTATGTTAATCACCATACAGTACATCCCCTGAT
>NW_023235452.1:0-1014 GCF_002007445.2 Ailuropoda melanoleuca | reverse complement strand
AAAAAAAAAAAAAAAAAAAAAAAAAAAAAAAAAAAGAAGCAATAAATACTTCACATGTTCTTGATAATTTGATAAAAGTATTCCAAAGGGCAAAGTGCAAATCCTGTTATGAAGAAAAGTGTTCTGATGAAGCAACCAGAAATAACAAACACTGATAAAAGGGAAAAACTTTTCAATAATTAGAGTCAAAATGTGGTATGAAGCCTGGCTGTTCCTTAGAATCACCTGAAGCTTTTAACAACTATCGATGCCCAGAAATTTGGACTGAATTGGTTGGCCAACTGATTTCTCAGAGCTCTTTCCACTACACGTTGTTTCTCTTTATCATAGCAGACAAGATGTGGAATTTACTTATTTAATAATGTCCCTCAGTGGACTGTGAAGTCCTTAATGACACTGAGCATATTTTACATGACTGTTTCCCCAGATGTGCAATCATTTGAGTACTAACTCTAGCTGCCATTGTGCTGTAGATATTAAAAGACCTGGTCTCTACTTTAGAAAACTCCAGCTAGTGAGGGAAGAAATACAGGCAACAGTGTATTGCTGTTTTCTGCGTTAAGTGCTATGGCTGGAGGTACACTGGAGGTATATACATGGACTATGGATGCCCACATGGACACAGGAGAAGAAAACAGAAGGGGCAGGGAAGGATTTTTGGGAAGAGATGAAACTTGAGATAAATCTCGAAGGCTATTAAGAGGGAGAACAAGGCATTCCGAAGTTCTTAAAAGTTTAAAACACTGTTAATCTTAAACACAGTATCTGTTTTGCTATTAGCTAGTTCATAAGACACTAAGATGATAAAAATAGATCTTTGACTTGTACTATAAATAGAATAATTAAACTTAATTTGGAAGATATGTAAGAATTAAGAGTAACAGTTTCTAGGGGCACCTGGCTAGCTCAGTCATTAGAACATGTGACTCTTGTTGCAGGTAGAGATCACTTAAGAAGAGAAAAGAAAGAGTAACAGTCTGTATTTTTTTAAAATTGAAAAAGGAATCCAATTTT
>NW_023235451.1:0-1014 GCF_002007445.2 Ailuropoda melanoleuca | reverse complement strand
TGCTTAGAGGTAGCAGGCCCTGTGTTTCATTTTTCCTTGCAGAGACAGTGGAAACCAAGAGAGACCCAGTTCTTGCCCTGATGGAGCTTACATTCTGGAGACAGGAGACAGGACATGGCAATCCAATGTATAAATTAAAACAACAATCAGGGCAGGGATGCAAACTAAGGCAGTGGAGGAGTGGTTGTTGGAGGCTGCTTAAGTCAGCAGTGGCCAGGGAAGGGCTCTCTGGGGAAGGAAGGTTCGAGGCAAGACCTAAAAGATGTACAGAGCTCTATGGTTTTGTTGGGGAAGAGAAAAGCATGTGGGAAGGCCCTGAGACAAACTGAATATTCAGTTAGACAAGCAAGGTCCCAGGACAGCAAGGTAGAGAGAAGGAACTGATGTCATCACAGAAGCAGAAAAATCCACGTTAAAGAAAGCATTGCGTATCCTGATATTTAATGCTAACCAAGCCAGGCAGATACTTGTTGCTGAGGGTAATAGAGAGAGCAAGTTACACATGGCTCCTGCTCTGTGCAGCTTAACGTTTACAGGGAAAGACGGCAGCAGTCCCAAGATGATGCTATGGACAGAACCAGCCTCATGGCGGGGCGATCCTCAGGATCCTAAAGGGTCCCCCTCCGCCCCGCCCCACTCAGACGGCTTCCAGGCTTGGTCTCATGCTCTGATGTGGCCATTTTTAAATTCTTAATGGTTTCTCAGCACAGGCCCTGCATTTTTATTTTTCACTAGGCTTGAAAATTATTTTACCTGTCCTATCTACGATGGGGCCTAACCTGAGGCTACAGAAGCCCAGAACAAGTGACTAAATAGAATCTTTGGAAGAAGAGGAGGTAAGGGAAGGTTTCCCATACAAGCCATGGATCATCTGTTAGTTGACATAGGAGTACTGGGGAGAGGAGATGTCCAGGTCACCGGAACAAGGAAAGAGACACAGGTGAGAGATAGTAACCGGAGGAAGGTCCAAGTGTTTGGAATACCAGTGAACATTTGTTTGCAGACTTTTTTTTT
>NW_023235450.1:0-1013 GCF_002007445.2 Ailuropoda melanoleuca | reverse complement strand
GTGTGTGTGTTTTGATATATTGAGTTTATAATTCTTTTTTAAAATATTTGTAGGGTAAAGAGGAAGTAGGGTCAGTGAACAGAGGAAAACAAGGATATCGTGATGTCAAGTGCTCATGTTACTGACAGTAAAATAGGAGCATCTGGACTCCAGTAATAGGCAGGCAGATGCTGAGCAGGCTCCCCACATACTCCTAAATGCCGGAGTGCTTCTCTGCTGACCCACAACTAAGCATGCAATTCTGTAATGAGGCGCCCGGTGTGCAGAGATCTTGCTGGTCCCAGTTTATGCCACCCTGTGGGAAGATGCATAATGCTGGGAGGGATTGACTGGGAGCCTGTGTGTGGCTTGCTAACTCATTTCCTTAATGACACATACCATAACACTGTTACCACCTACTGAATTCTGAACTATAAAACAGACCTATTATGTACATTATCTCATTTAATCCTGATGTAAACCCCAAGCAAGCAATAATATTCACCATAATACATAAGGAACTGGAGAATTGAAGATGTTCATGTATTTGTTCTAGAGCACCCAGCATTAGAATTTAAACCCAGACCTGTTTACATCAAATTGTATTATTTTATCACTCTATCACACAGCTTTTTCAAAAAGCATATCATACTTGAAATTTTAGCCATTTTTAAGACCTTATGAAACTTGCAACATGGTTTTTGAACAAATACTCATTACATTCTTAATTCTGGTTTTTTAAAATAATACAGTACCTCTCTCTGAAGCATGGTATCAAAGAATAATGACTTCAACCATGTGAAGTATATCCTAGTTCCCCACATCTCTTAGAAATAATTATATAATCTAGCATCTGTCAATTGGGAATTAATACCACTGATTAGAAGAGATCACTCATTAGGTTTTAAGTATTTTATAAGTCAAAGTTGGTAAATAGGTCATCAAGGCAAAGGGACAAATGGTAGGGATGCCAATTCTGTGTCTGTTCATCAGTTGACCTTGGGGTATAATTTCTCTACTAGTTTGAGCAAAAC
>NW_023235449.1:0-1013 GCF_002007445.2 Ailuropoda melanoleuca | reverse complement strand
GGATCACATCCGGAACGAAGTGTTTATTTCTAGGGATCCCCCTATAAGGAATGATGCCGTGTCTGTACAGATGGGGCATGGTAAGGGCAGGCAGGATAGGATCTAGAGCTATGTCCCCAGGAGGTTCAGGGAATTAAGGATGTAGTCCTGGGGCTGCTTCTTAGAGTAGAAAGACATTCAGTAGATGGGACTTATGGAGGCCGACGTAGGTTGGTTCCATGTATGATTGTAAAAAGTTGGGATCTTTGAGTTCAATAATAATATATGGATGATTACATACATACAGGGAAGTACTAGGCAACTGTGGTAGTGCTGACAACACTGACTCCATCTTTGGCCCTCCGTCTTGTTTATTCCTGCACAATGGGCTCCGTCTGGACGGTCTGTTGCAGGCCATGTGGAGGTTAGTGTATGCTCTGACCGCAGTGTGGGAAAGCTTATTCTGATCTTCCCTAAAGTGGGGCACAGAGGGCTGCACTTCAGATGACTGGTGTAAAGGGGGCAGCACTTTTTTTTTTTAACTTAATTTTTTTATTTCCAGTATCATTAACATAGAGTATGTTATGTTGGTTTCAAGTGTGCAATGCAGTGATTCAGCAATTCTATACACTACTCAGTGTTCTTCACGCCAAGTGTGCCCTCTGTCCCCTTCGCCTATTTCACTCGTCCACCTACTCACCTGCTCTCTGGCTGTCACCAGTTCTCTATATTTAAGAGTCTGGGGTTTTTTTTGTTTCCTTTTTAAAATTCATTCATTTGTTGTGTTTCTTAAGTTCTGCATATGAGTGAAATCATATGGTATTTGCCTTTCCCTGATTTATTTCACTTGGCATTATATCCTCTGTATCTATGTTGTTGTAAATGGGAAGATTTCATTCTTTTTTGTGGCTGAGGATTAGTCCACTGTGTGTATATACAGATATATACACGCACACCATTTCTTCTGTATCCGTTCCTTTCTCAGTGGATGCTTCGGTTGCTTCTATAATTTGGGTATTGTAAAAAAAAAAAAA
>NW_023235448.1:0-2612 GCF_002007445.2 Ailuropoda melanoleuca | reverse complement strand
AAAAGTGTAGTTGGGAAAAATAAGGAAAACGAAACTCATTTACTACTCTTAGCAATAGGCTTGTTGGAGGAAGATGTAAGCTGCTAATAGCATTGTGTGTTTTTGATTTTTTCTGGGCCTGGTTATTTTTCTGTTTTTTTGAAATGCACGGATAATTAAAAGCAGTGGTTTCTAAAATTATATATAATTATATATGTATAAAAGTACATACAACCAACTATATGTGTACATGCATTTATGTAAATGAATTATACATAATGTATATTTTATAAGTATAATTATATGTGTGTGTGCATATAAATATATATGACCACTCTAGAAAAGTTAGTGCTATCAGAAAGGACAGAGCAGAGTGGTTTTCCAATGCATTTCTTTCCTTTTTTTTTTTTTTTTTTTTNTTTTATTTATTTGAGATAGAATGAGAGTGTGTGAGCGAGTGAGAGAGAGTGAGAGGGAGAGCACAGGGGGTGGGTGGGCAGAGGGACAGGTAGAAGCAGGCTTTCCACTGAGGGGTGACCCTGGCATGTGGCTGGATCCCAGGACCCTGGATCATGACCTGAGATGAAGGCAGGTGCTTCACTGATTGAGCCACCCAGGCACCCCTCCAGTGTATTCCTTAACTAGTTATGAGAAGGGCTTGCAGGCTCCTGATTGAACATATTCTTCCTAAGTGTTCTCTGTGTGATAGGAATATATAATGAATGAGATCAACCCAGATGTTGAGGTTGGGTAGAAAAATGTAGCCAGGGATATCACCACACGTTAGATCTTGCTCTAGTGTGACTCTCAGAGTACCTAGAAGTCATTTAATTCCTTTTTAATTCCTTTTATAAGTTAGGATCTATTGAATAATAGGAAGTTTGAGTACATTATATGTAGGTGATATAAAATGTATCATAAGCAAGCACATCAACAGAGATTCAAAAAGTCTTGGTGTTCATATTACTTTGCTTTTAATTCCTGTTAGCAAATGGGTAAAAACTTGGCTCCAAGGGTCAAAATTTATGGTAGTGAAAAATTGGAAACAACCCAAATATCCTCAAATAGGTATTTGTTTCAAGTAAACTTAGGTCTGTGTCGTGGGATACTACTATACAACCATGAAAGATGCTGCAAATATAAAGTGTGATGTAAAGATGTGAAATAAACAACAATAGGAGCAGAGATGCCTTAGGGTATTGGAGTTTTGTGTGACTTTTGGCTCTTTAACCCTCCTGTTCAGTTTCTTCTTCTTCCCTTTTTTTTTTGAAGATTTTATATATTTATTTGACACACAGCCAGCGAGAGAGGGAACACAGCAGGGGGAGTGGGAGAGGAAGAAGCAGGCTCACAGCTGAGGAGCCTGATGTGGGGCTCGATCCCATAACGCCGGGATCATGCCCTGACCCGAAGGCAGACGCTTAACTGCTGTGCCACCCAGGCGCCCCTTTCTCTTCCCTTTTATAAAATGAGGAGCGTGTAATGTGTTATAATCAGAATGCAGTCTATTTCAGATAAATGATGGGAGAAGAACTTGAGTTTTTTACTTTTAAATGGAGAGAAGACTGTTGTTGAGTTCTAGCTTCAGAACAGCCTGATGGCGCATGATTGAGCTGAAATGGTGACAGCATGTGTTTGAGGCCTGCAGTTTGGGGTGAGTGGCTTGTGTGTAGATTTGAGTAGTGCGTGCTGATGGGACAGGGAGGGCGTTAGTTGAGGCAGGCACACTAGAGATGGAGCAGCAAGGCCAGTTGCGAAGACCTTTCTAAGGTGAATCCAACACAAGAATTTGCCGGATGGATGTGGTGTAATCGCTGGGAAAGAGGTCCTGGGTGATGGTGACACCTGTCACCCAAGACTAGGAATACAGGAAGGAGAAACAGATTTTTTTTTTCCTGTCCTGCCTAGTCTTTCCTCCCTCTTTTGGGGGGCACGGGAGAAGGGTGAGGAGATAGTAAATTAAGGCATTAGTTTTGGAGTCATTTTGGTTGGATTTGAGTTTTTTTCTCTTCACCATTAGTCATTTGCGACTTCGGGCAACTTCACTTCTCTGGGCTTTAGTTTCCTCAGCTGTAAAATGGGGATAATAGTACTAATTACCTTATATAATTATTTCTGGGAATTAAGCGAATAAAAGGAGAATATGTATCCGTCAACGATAAGACATCTGTTCAGTAATAACTATTATATGCTGTGATCCAATTTTCTCTGCTCGACTAACTGGAGGAGAGTTTCTTTACCATTATCCTAAACTGAAATGCTTTTTACAAATTAATTTACTACTTATGAACTTTACTTCTTGTTTGGGATGGTTGAGGGGGAAGATTGAGTATGGGGTCTTAAAATCAGACCGAGACACACCTAGATTCTTGAGTCTTTGAAATTTTCCCCTGACCGTTTCAGGGCTTATTCATGAACTTTGGTGTGATGGAAAATAGGAACTTTGGTGTGGGACCAGAGTTCACAAGCTGTGACCTTAGGCCAGGCGGGTTCGTCTCTCTGAATTTGCTCTCCTCATTGATGAAATGGAAATCACACTGCCTACTTTTAGGGTTGTTATGAGATTAACTGTGTCAACTTCTATAAAGTGTCTCAGTAGAGTAGTTGCTGCATAGTAAGTGTTTAGCAAATGC
>NW_023235447.1:0-1770 GCF_002007445.2 Ailuropoda melanoleuca | reverse complement strand
CTGGAACAGCAACAGAGGGACAGGCCTAACCCACTCATGAGGAAGCAGTTGACCAAAATTAGAGCAGAAATAAACGAATTAGATNCAGAAATCAATGAATTAGAGACCAGAACCACAGTAGAGCAGATCAACAGGACTAGAAGCTGGTTCTTTGAGAGAATCCATAAAATTGATAGACCACTGGCAAAACTTGTCCAAAAACAAAGAGAAAGGACTGAGATTATTAAAATTATGACTGAAAAGGGAGAGGTCACGACCAGCACCATTGAAATTGCAAGGATTATTAGAAACTTTTATCAACAGCTATATGCCAAAAAACTAAACAATCTGGAAGAGATGGAGGCCTTCCTGGAAACCTATAAACTACCAAGACTGAAACAGGAAGAAATAGATTTCTTAAATAGGCCAATTAACTATGAAGAAATTGAGTCAGTGATAAACAACCTTCCAAATAATAAAACTCCAGGCCCAGACGGTTTTCCTGGGGAATTCTACCAAACATTCAAAGAAGAAATAATACCTATTCTCCTAAAGCTATTTCAAAAAATAGAAACAGAAGGAAAGCTACCAAACTCTTTCTATGAGGCTAATATTACCTTGATCCCCAAACCAGGCAAAGACCCCCTCAAAAAGAGAATTACAGTCTCGATTTCTCTAATGAATATGGATGCCAAAATCCTCAACAAGATCCTTGCTAATAGAATCCAACAGTACATTAAAAGGATTATCCATCATGACCAAGTGGGATTCATACCTGGGATGCAAGCATGGTTCAACACTCGCAAATCAATCAATGTGATACATCATATCAACAAGAAAAGACTCAAGAACCATATGATCCTCTCAATTGATGCAGAAAAAGCATTTGACAAAATACAGCATCCTTTCCTGATTAAAACCCTTCAGAGTGTAGGAATAGAGGGTACATTTCTCAATCTTATAAAAGCCATCTATGAAAAGCCTACTGCAAATATTATTCTCAGTGGGGAAAAGCTGGAAGCCTTTCCCTTAAGATCAGGAACACAACAAGGTTGCCCACTCTCGCCACTATTATTCAACATAGTACTAGAAGTCCTTGCAACAGCAATCAGAAGACAAAAAGGGATCAAAGGTATCCAAATCGGCAAAGAAGAAGTCAAACTGTCTCTCTTTGCAGATGACATGATACTCTATATGGAAAACCCAAAGGAATCCACTCCCAAACTATTAGAAGTTATAGAACAATTCAGTAAGGTGGCAGGATACAAAATCAATGCCCAGAAATCAGTTGCATTTCTATACACGAATAACGAGACTGAAGAAAGAGAAATTAGGGAATCCATCCCATTTACAATAACACCAAAAACCATGCGTTACCTTGGAATTAACTTAACCAGAGACGTAAAGGACCTATATCCTAGAAACTATAGATCACTTTTGAAAGATATTGAGGAAGACATAAAAAGATGGAAAAATATTCCATGCTCATGGATTGGAAGAATTAACATAGTTAAAATGTCCATACTACCCAGAGCAATCTACACTTTCAATGCTATCCCGATCAANACATGATACTCTATATGGAAAACCCAAAAGAATCCACTCCCAAACTATTAGAAGTTATAGAACAGTTCAGTAATGTGGCAGGATACAAAATCAATGCCCCGAAATCAGTTGCATTTCTGTACATGAATAACGAGACTGAAGAAAGAGAAATTACGGAATCCATCCCATTTTCAATAGCACCAAAAACCATACGTTAGCTTGGAATTAACTTAACCAGAGACGTAA
>NW_023235446.1:0-1013 GCF_002007445.2 Ailuropoda melanoleuca | reverse complement strand
TCTCTCGCTGGCTGTCTCTATCTCTGTCAAATAAATAAATAAAATCTTTAAAAAAAAAAAAAAGAATCAATTGGGCTTAAGATATACTAACCTTCTTTGTAGCTTTATATTTGCAAAGAACCAAGCATCCTAACATTGTCCTGAAATAGCTCCATCGACTCTAAACTTCATCTAAATTTCCTGTTAGGGTTTTCAGATTTTTCTAATTTAATCTGTTTTCTTCTACTTAAAAGAAACTCCTTGATAACTTTTTGTTTTGGAGCCATTCTCCTAAACCTTCAAGTGGCAGGTAATGGTATAAGTAAGTTAAGTACAAGTTAAGTTGTGCCCCTTCAAAAGGGGCATAAAGAGGGAAAAGAGAGGACATTATCAAGACTTGGTGGGACTGGCCCTTTGGACTCTGACCTTCCTGAGAAATGTCTCCCAGAAGTAGTATGAGAGAGTCTATCACTGAAGAATGATGAAGAAGATGGTTGGGAAGGTGATCAAGATGCTCATGAGGGGCTCACAGTTCTGCTTAGAGACCTCCATGTCTTCAATTTCATCATCAAATGGAGCTTAGCTGGATTAAGTGGAAGCTTAACCACAAGAGAATATTTTCATCGGATTCCGTTCTGCTTTAGTTGGACTTCCTCCAGCATTTGTTAGAGTGCTGGGTCCAGTTTCAGTCATGACGGGGGAGAGTACAGGCACATCTAAGTGAAGAAAAGTTGGTCCACAAATAACTGTTTTAGGAGCTGTTTGGGGGTTTGGTTTGGTTTTGTTTGTTCATTCTTGGTTTTTAGCCTATTAGAAAGTTTCAGAAATAATTACTGTCAGCATGTAATTGGTATAGAGTCATTTCGAACATTGTTATTTGTCCCTGTACCAATGAAAGAGCACTCAAGAAGTTGTGTTGAAAGAGGAATCCTTAGAGCTTCGCGTCGTTCAGATCCGAAATGGCATTTTTTTTTTAATTTTATTTTATTATATTGTGTTAATCACCATACAGTACATCCCCAGATTCCGATGTA
>NW_023235445.1:0-1013 GCF_002007445.2 Ailuropoda melanoleuca | reverse complement strand
TCCCAGCTAGGAGACATAATCTTCATTTCATAGGTGAGAAACTGAGGCTCAGAGGTGATCGGTGACGTTTCCATGTGTTGGAGTGCGGGCTGCAGCCCAGATGTCCGTGACTCCCGCCCAGCCGTGCCCTGTGGCTAAGCTGGTCAGCTTGACCCACTCATGGGCTTGGAATTCCTGCTCTCTTTCCAACCACCGCAGGGTGCTGTTCAGTTTCTTAGCCTTCAGGTAGCTCGTGGTCTGGTAAGGGGGGGGGAGGGGATACATCATTTGATATAAAGGAAGGAAGAACGAGATAAATATTAAATAGAAGAATAAGCAAAAATGGCCGATTGCCTGGCCCTGGAACCTTGGGTCGTGGCTTCCGGGAGCGCATGACACACAATCCAAGTGGCAAATGTCTTGGTTTCCGCATAAATTCATTTGATCTGAGGCTACTTTTACTTTGGTTGGACCAGGAAGCTGTCTTAGAGCCCTTTTTCTCTTGAGTTTCAGTGTTTAAAATATCTCCTAAGCGAGCTAGGAAATAACTTTCCATTTTGCCAATGTTTGCTTTTCAGTGTTTTGAATGAATCTTCTCTGCAAACTGCTAAGCTAATTGAACCGCCACCATTTCAGCTGAAAAAACATTCTGCCTTGCCAAAGCACATTTGCTTGTATATGCAACTTCACCAACAAGGGGACCAGAGCTGGGGGAGATAACTTGTTTTTAGCCTAAATGCCAGGTGCAAATCGGAAAAGTTTTTGTTCTTATTTGCTCTGTTTTGGGAAGGATGGGATCTGACATTTGAAGGGGCCACTTTACTCTCCTAATGGATATTATTTTTCTTGGTACAGAAATGCAAGGGACACCTGGGCAGCTCAGTTGGTTAAGCGTCTGCCTTCGGCTCAGGTCATGATTCTGGGGACTGGGATGGAGCCCTGCGTTGGGCTCTTTGTACTGCGGGGAGTCTGTTTCTCCCTCTGCCCCTCCCCTCCCCCTGCCTGTCCCCTCTTTCTCTCTCTCTCTCTCTCTC
>NW_023235444.1:0-1013 GCF_002007445.2 Ailuropoda melanoleuca | reverse complement strand
GCCCGGCTCATGCTAAGTACCAAGCCAGTGTTGGCAATTAGGACTCTGCCTGGAATGTTCTGTCCCACCTCTCCTCTACTCTTCCCTTGGCTAGTTCCTAGTCATATTTCCAGTCTCAGATGTTTCCTCCCAGCTTACCCTCTCCCTCCAAACCTAGGTCAGGTGTCTTTCCAATCAGGGTCACTACTGGTTCCCGTGTGTCCATATGTAGCTTACAAAAAGTCTCCCCTTCCCCAAGGCAGCATGTGTCTTGAGAGAGGGATGGACTGGATTTCAGCCCCTACTCACCCCTTCAGCCAAGAGCTGGTGAGCAGCCCCACCCAACAAAACCAGGCACAGCTGCCCGGCTTCCGGTGAGCACCCACGGCATCTGTCACAACCTAGTGCGATCAGCCCTTGTCTGTATCCCAGATACGGTCCTTTGGAGGACTCCAAAAGGCCACAGCCATAGCGGCTCTAAACGAAATCTCCAAAACCTAACATGCCACTCCACACTTAATAAGCTGCTGGGCAAATCTTTGCTGAATTAATCAATGGACCATGAGGGACAGACCAAGGCCTTGTGTTCTTTCCCTGTACTCGTTTATGGTCTTCCAGGGCCCCGGTGTAAACATAAAACCCTCAGTCACACACGCTGACGTAACACCCGTGTGTTTGTGGGGTTTGTTCTGAGGACGAGGAACAGGGAGGGAAGCTTCCAGATCCTTCCATCACACAGTGGAGTTCAGGTTCCAGCTGGAAAGAGCACTCTGCTATGAGGGCCTTCCATCCATGTGACTTATGGACCTCTGCAAATGCCACCCTGTTAAACAGCAAAGAGCTGCCAAGGGCCCAGCTGAGCCTGCCCAGGAGTGGACAGAATGTGTTACCTAAGATTTCCCTGAAAGCACTGGATAAGGGTGCTGCCCCAGCCGCTGCCCACAGAGCCAGAAGACGAGAATCCCGAGCCACACGTCTGGTGAGCAAGCAGGCCACACACACACACACACACACACACACACACACACACACAC
>NW_023235443.1:0-1013 GCF_002007445.2 Ailuropoda melanoleuca | reverse complement strand
GTTCCCTCTCTCACTGGCTGTCTCTATCTCTGTCGAATAAATAAATAAAAATCTTAAAAAAAAAAAAAAGAGAAATAAGAACTGGGCCAATGGAAATTCTTTGAGAAGCAAATTCAGACACCAAGGATTTCACATGTGGCTGTGAAGTACAAGATAAGTGATTTAATTTGGACATAGCATTAGTCTTCAGTCATGTAGCTGGTGAATATGCAGGTAGTGTTAAAACGCGATGAACCACGGATGGTCACTCTAAAAAGCAGGCAAGTTGCTGTGCTGAACACAAGTTCAAACTGCTACGTTAGAACTTAATTTGAGAGTGTGTGCATATGCATCATTGAAAGTGCCCATTACTAGATGGAACTACCCATCAGAGCAGCTGGAGTTTTAAAAACCTTAAGATCCGGGGCACCTGGGTGGCTCAGTTGGTTAAGTGTCTGCTTTCAGCTCAGGTCATGATCCCCAGGGTCCTGGGATTGAGCCCCATGTCTGGCTCTCTGCTTGCAGGGAGCCTCCTTCTCCCTCTCCTCCCTCCTCATGCGCTCTCTCACTCTCTCTCTCTCAAATAAATAAATAAAATATTAAAAAAATAAAAAGAAATAAAACCTGTAAGATCTGGCTATCACTGGCCAACCAGAACCCAGGGTTTACTTAGAGAACCTGAAAGAAAAGAAATTATGTGCTCCATTCTTTTCTCTTCCTTTTTCCCCCCAGTCCCCCTGAGGGTCAGGGTTTGGAGGGGATGTGGGGTAAGGGTGAAAAATCTGAACTTGGATCAGTGCCAGCCACAATAGCTGTGAGAAATCCACTTTTGTCTTAACTGATGTTTCCTCTCACTGGACTGACATTTAGTGATCGAGATACTGGAATGCACACCATAACTTGGGTGTTATTATTTTAGGCCAAAGATGGAGACAACAGGAGATGAGGTACAAGGGGCTCAGACAGCACTGGCAAAGGGAACAGAGCAAATGCAAACTTCACAGACCAAAAAAAAAAAAAAAAAAAAAAAAAAG
>NW_023235442.1:0-1013 GCF_002007445.2 Ailuropoda melanoleuca | reverse complement strand
GAACTTCAGGATTCCAGAGGCCATGTCTAATTATAACAATGTTATCAACGCTGGGAGGCTGAGTGGTGTGCTTGTGTGTGTGTGTGTGTGTGTGTGTGTGTGTGTGTGTGTGTCTGTGCTCCCCAGGGGCCAGCGCCCAGCCCTGAAAGGAGAGCCGGCCCCTGTGAATGGGGAGGAAAATGCCAATCTCTTGACAAAAAGTTTGCTGCTAAAAACGAATCCCCGGCCAACATTTTACAACCTGGACGCATTGTTAATGTGCTGCTTTATCTGGCAGGAATAGGAAGCCGTGTTTGAAAACAATGTATTCTTTTTAGGTGCAAGGTCAGCGTCTGTTGGGCCTCGGGGTGACCGCCAGCCCCCCGCCGCCTGGGAGAAGGCTCCACAGGCCGGCCCAGGCGCTTCCTGGACGGGGTGAAGTGCCCTCGGCCCGAGACTAGGAAGGCAAGATGCGATCCCTGCCCACCTGCGGGAGCCCTGAAGCACCCCGGCCCCACGGAGGCCTGCAAGGGGCTGCCCGCTCCTCCACCACAGAGGACACCTCAGGTCGCGTGGCACTGAGGCCCCTGGTCTGGGGTGTGTGTGGAAGAAGGGGGGCCCTGCGGACCCCAGCACCTGGCTCCCTCACTGCTGGGCACAGGTGGAGCTGCTCTCAGCCTTAGCCAAGAAGGCCCGGAGCTGCCCCAGCCTCCTCTTGGAGCCTCCCCAGAGCCAGAGCATGTTGGGAGTAGAAAGACTCAGAAGTGCCTTTTCCAAAACTTCTCAGTGCGGAAGAAAATCCAGGTGGTTGCCACCAGCCTCGAGTGAGAGTGCAGGATCCCCCGCTGAGTAGCTGGGTGACCTTGTGCAAGAGACTTCCCCTCTTAAAAAATCTTCAGTTTGCTCACATGCAAAAGGGGAATGAGACAATACCTACCGCGCAGGGCCGCTGCGTGGATGAAATAGGAGAAGGGACGGAAAGCACTTAGCACAGGCCTGGCATACGGCCAGCACCCAATAAAGGGCATTGCATT
>NW_023235441.1:0-1013 GCF_002007445.2 Ailuropoda melanoleuca | reverse complement strand
GATCACTTGTAGCTAGAGGAGTAAGGTAATGTTGCACAAACTGACTGTTTCCTTGGAAACCGTATGGCTTGATTCTTAGAAAATGGGAAAGCGAGAGCCAAGAAGTAGGGACATTGCAGGACAAAGTAATAGATGTCCAGTGTGGTGGGTCCTCTCTGCCATCCCTTGTGGTCACTGAGAAAGAAGACGGAGGAGGCATCCCTGGACACTCAACCAGGGAAATGGGAATTGAATACTAGCTTGACCGGAACGTTACTTAGCTTGGAGACATGACTTCCTTTTAGCTCTCTCTGTTCCTCTTTACTTGTCCCCACTCTTCAGCATGTAGGCAAAGGAAACTTAGCCGAAAACTCCCAGTAAAAGATGCCATCACATTTTACAAAGCCCGTAAGACCATCACTCAGAACACTTTGGTTCTTTGCCATCCTGAGAGCAAGCCCACTGGTGCTGGATGGAGGTGTCTGAAGAGGGATTGTCAAGCACCAGCTCACAGAGATGATGAGGTATATTTTAAAGCCCAAACTGCTGTCAGGGAACATATGGATTTTGTTATTTCAATATTAGCAGCTTACTCCCCGTGGGTTTTGTCACATGAGTTTCAGAAGAACGGAGTGTTTTCCTGACTGACACTTGAGAAGTGCTCTTTGTGCCACAGTCGCAAATATTTCCAGATCTTGCTGGGCGTGAAGATGGCTGAGCCATTGGAGACAGTCTATCCATGTCACTTGACACAGCGTGTGAGGTCAGGCAGGGGTGAGCGCCCTTGTCTGGACACAAAGCGGGAGCATTCTCTGCTCTGTGGGGAAGCCCATCACACTTGGCTGGCTCAGGAGGGAGACTGACACATGTGGGTCATTCCACAGAGATCTTTCTCCTTCACAGAGCAAAGTGGGCCTGACACTTCCAGAAGAAAATGACACAGAAAGCACTCAGACAAAGGAGGGGCACACATCACCAATGCTTTCTGGAAAGCCCTTTCTTCATGGACTCATGCCTATCATTTTTTTTTTTTT
>NW_023235440.1:0-1013 GCF_002007445.2 Ailuropoda melanoleuca | reverse complement strand
TTTTTTTTTTTTTTTTTTTTTTAAAGATTTTATTTTATTTATGTGACAGAGAGACAGCCAGCGAGAGAGGGAACATAGCACGGGAGTGGGAGAGGAAGAAGCAGGCTCCCAGCGGAGGAACCCGATGTGGGACTCAGATCCCAAACACCAGGATCACGCCCTGAGCGGAAGGCAGACGCTTAAGGACTGAGCTACCCAGGCGCCCCTGTGGTATCTCTTTTTATAAGGGCATTAATCCCATCATTGAAGAACCTACCCTTATGACCTTATCTAAGATTATCTCCCAAAGGTCCCATCTCCAAATACCATCACGCTGGGATTTGGGGCCTCAGCATGTGAATTTGGGGAGTGAATATTTCAATCCATAGCAGAGAGCAAAGACACTTTTATAGCTACAAAATCCAAAGTTAAAAGTTTAAACAGGGGAAAAGGACAAGAATACTATATAATGTCATTAGTATAGACATAGCCAGTAGAATAAAAATACATGCTTCCTAAATACCAGAGCAATACACTGGGACAAAGAAAACAAACCACATAGAGTATATATAATATGAAGGCCAAAATTATCAGAACAAAAACTACTATGATATAATTAAAGCCACATATATGATATATCAATAGATGTGAATGTAAATTGACACTTATAATGCAAACAAAAAACTAGAAATTAACTCGCAAAGTAAAACCCATATCAATACTGTATTGAAGCATGCCTAAAGCAAAGTGACTCTGAAAGACTAAAATTTAAAGGTTAATAATATTTTACAATCACAGAGAAAGAAAACAGAGGAGGCGTTGCTTTTCTAATACTAGAGTAGGCAGAATTCAGACCTCAAATGTTAAATATATTAATAAAGAACAACTTGAAATTCTAAAAGCCACATTCATAATAAACATGTAACAGTTTTGACCATGTACACAAAAGTGCAAAAAATAAAGTGAACTTAGTAAATAAAAAAGTACATGAAAAAGAAGAAACAAAGAAATATATATATATATATATATATATA
>NW_023235439.1:0-1013 GCF_002007445.2 Ailuropoda melanoleuca | reverse complement strand
CCGATGGGAGCCTGCTTCTTCCTCTCCCTCTCCCCCAGCCTGTGTTCCCTCTCTCACTGGCTGACTCTCTCTCTGTCAAATAAATAAATAAAATCTTTAAAAAAAAAAAGAATTGTTAAATCAATATTTTGTACACCTGAAACTAACGTAACATTGTCTGTTAACTACACTGGAATTAAAATAAAATAAAAAAACAAGAATGGTTAACGAAGTCATTATATATATAAAATACAGTAGCAGCCATTAAAACATGAGATGCACATATACACAATTCCACGAATCTATATGATGTATGTACATGTGTGTTATTATGCAAATATGCATCAGAAGTGAAGGGGAGACTCCTGAAATATGACACTGAAAGTCTTTGTTTTAGATCGCTTTCTTCTGCTCAATTGTATTACTTGTTTGCACTTGTTATTAGAAAAATTTAATTAAAGAAAGAATAAATTGATAAAAAATTTAAAGAGTATAGAATTTTAGAGGCAAGTGTGTGGGAGAAGGTATCGATATGTTATGCAATATTTTAAAATTAAACTTTTAATTTTGAGATTATTGTAGATTCACATGCAGGTGTAAGAAATAATACAGTCTGTGAACTTTTGGGATTGGCTTTCTTTCACTCAGTACAAGCTCCTAGAATTCACCCACATTGTTGCATCTGGAGTCTGTTCCTTTTATTGCTGGGCAGTGTTCCAGGGATGGGGTGCCGCCATTCGTTGAACCATTCGCCCACCAAAGGACATCTGGGTTGTTTCCCCATTTTTGGCTTTAAAGGATAAAGCTTCTATAAACATCCATGTACGAGTTTTTCCATAATCATAAATTTTCATTTCTCTGGGATAAATGCCCATGAGCTCAATTGTTGGGTTGTATGGTAGCTGCATGTTTAGTCTTATAAGAAACTGCAAAAATATTTTCTAGAGTGGTTGTGCCATTTGACATTCTCACCAGCCACATGAGAGGGATCCAGTTTCTCCATAGCCTCAACATCATTTGGTAGTGTCACTACG
>NW_023235438.1:0-1013 GCF_002007445.2 Ailuropoda melanoleuca | reverse complement strand
GGCTCCCTGCTTGGCGGGAAGCCTGCTTCTCCCTCTCACACTCCCCTTGCTTGTGTTCCCTCTCTTGCTGTTTCTCTGTCAAATAAATAAATAAAATCTTAAAAAGCAACCATAAAAGGCAGAGAGAGTGGAAGACAAAAATAAGAACAAAGAACAAGGGCAACAAATAGAAAACAGTAACAAATGTGATACATATTAAACCAACTATATCAGTAATCACTTTGAATGTTAATGGTCTAAATGTATTAAGTAAAAAAACAGATTGTCAGAGTGGATCAAAAAACAAGACCCAGCTCTGTTATCTATAAGAAACACACTTAAAATGTGAAAACATATATAGATTGTAAGTGAATGGATAGAAAAAATATACAATGCTAATATTAATTAAAAGAAAGCAGTAGTAGCTATATTAATTTCAGACAGAGCAGACTTCAAAGAAAAGAATGTTATCAAGGATAAAGAAGGGCATTACATAATGATAAAGGTGTCAATTCTCTAAGAAGACATAACAATCCTTAATGCGTATGCACCTAACGACAGAGCATTAAGCTACACGAGCAAAACTGGTAGAACTGCAAGGAGAAATACATAAATCCACAATCATATATAGAGACTTCAGCACCACTCTATCAGAAACAGACAGATCCAGAAGCAGAAAATCAGTAAGGACATGTTGAACTCAACAACACCATCAATCAACTGGATATAATTAACATCTATAGACCAAATCCAACAGCAGCAGAATACATATTCTGCTCAAGCTCACATTAACATTCACCAAAATAGGTCATTTTCTGGGCCATAAGACACATCTTAACAAATTTAATAGAAATTATACCATATCTACTTTCAGACCATAATGCAATTAAACTAGAAACCAATAACAGAAAGATAATTAGAAAATCTCAAAATACATGGAAATTAAACAATATACTTTTTTAAAAAAGATTTTATTTATTTATTTGACAGAGAGAGACAGCCAGTGAGAGAGGGAACAAAGCAGGGGGAGTGGG
>NW_023235437.1:0-2230 GCF_002007445.2 Ailuropoda melanoleuca | reverse complement strand
GGAAGTTGTGATATCAGATCTGAGATATTTTCATCTATGTAGTTTCTAATGTATCCTGTATTTTCATGCTTATGTTTCTTTTATGAACGAGACTAGATCACATTTATTGTTAGTATTTAGGGAATACTTATGAGTGTTTTATCAGAAAGTTAATGGCCTTTAAATGTCAATGATACAAAGTTGCTTTTACTTTTTGCTTTTTTAAATTTTTTGTTCTATTTATTCAAACAAAAGAAAAAAATGAAAACGGTTCACCCATTTCATCCCTGCCGTGTCCCACCTCTGGCAGTCACTAATAGTAATCAGCTTTCTCTAACTGTGAACTTAGATCTATATCTATCTACATATATATATTTAGATTGCATGTATGACATACTGCACGGTATTTGTCTTTCTCTGTTTGACATATTTCACTTAGCATAATGCCCTCAGGATATATCCTTGTTCTCACATGTGACTGAATGATACTCTTCTGTGTGTGACTGTGTGTGTGTGTTATAATTCATTATAATAATGAATAAAGGGTTGTATATGTCTTTTTGAAATAGTGTTTTTGTTTTCTTCAGATAAATACGCAGAAGGAGAATTGCTGGATAATAGGGTAGTTTTCGATTTTTTAAAGAAATTTACTCTTTACTGTTTTCAATAGTGGCCGTTTCAATTCACATTCCTATGAACAGTGCTCGAGGGTTCCTTTTTTCCGCATCCTTGCCAAAATGTATTTCTAGTCTTTTTGATAATAGTTATTCTAACAGGTTTGAAGTAATATCTCATTGTGGGTTCTTTTTAAATTTTTATTTCAATTCCAGTTAGTTAACATACAGTGTAATACTAGTTTGGGGTGTAGAATGGAGGGATTCACACATGCACAGACAGCACTGGGTGCTCATCACTGCTAGTGCCCGCCTTAATCCCCGTCACCTGTTTAACCCACCTCCCCTCTGGTAACCATCAGTTCTCTATAGTTAAGAGTCCATTTCTTGGTTTGCCTCTCTCATTTTTTCCCTTTGCTCATTTGTTTTGTTTCTTAAATTCCACGTATGAGTGGAATCATATGGTATTTGTCTTTCTCTGACTGACTTATTTCTCTTAGCTTAATACTCCCTCGCTCCATGCATGTCATTGCAACTGGCAAGATTTCATTCTTTTTTATGACTGACTAATATTCCATTGTATACATGTGTGTATGTGTATATATATATATGTATATANACTGGCAAGATTTCATTCTTTTTTATGACTGACTAATATTCCATTGTATACATGTGTGTATGTGTATATATACATATATGTATATGTGTATATGTGTGTGTATATATACACACACATACACATTATTACATCTTCTTGATCAATTCATCAGAAGATGGACACTTGGGCTGTTTCCATAATTGAGCTATTGTACATAAAGCTGCTATAAACCATAAACACTGGGAAACATGTATCCTGTTGAATTAGTATTTTTGTATTCTCTAGGTAAATAGCTCGTAGTACACTGGGAAACATGTATCTGTTGAATTAGTATTTTTGTATTCTCTAGGTAAATAGCTCGTAGTACAATGGCTGGATCATAAGGTACTTCTATTTTTAACTTTTTGGGGAATCTCCATACTGTTTTCCACAGTGGCTGCGCCAGTTTGCATTCTTGCCAACACAGCAAATAGGATCCCCTTTCTCCGCATCCTCACCAAAATCTGTTGTTTCCTATGTTGTTAATTTTAGCCCTTCTGACAGGTGTGAGGTGATATCTCGTTGTAGTTTTGATTTGTATTTCTCTGATGATGAGTGACATTGAGCATCTTTTCATGTGTCTGGTGGCCATCTGATGTACATCTTTTTTGGAAAAATATCTATTCATGTCTTCTGCCCATTTTTTAACTGGATTGTTTTCTGGGTGTTGAGTTTTATAAGTTCTTCATGTATTTTGGATACTAACCCTTTATTAGAAATGTCATTTACAAATATCTTCTCCTATCCTGTAAATTGCCTTTTAGTTTTGCTGATTGTTTTCTTTGTTGTGCAGAGCTTCACATTTTGACGAAGTCCCAATATTCAGTTTTGCTTTTGTTCCCTTGCCTTGGGAGACATACCTAGAAAGATGTTGCTATGGTTGCTGTTAAAGAGGTTACTACCTGCATTCTCCTCTAGGATTTTGAGGATTTTCTGTCTCACATTCAGCTCTTTAATCCACTTCGAATTTATTTTTGTGTATGGTGTAAGAAAGTGGTCC
>NW_023235436.1:0-1013 GCF_002007445.2 Ailuropoda melanoleuca | reverse complement strand
GAGCATCAGTAACTGGTGTACTAGTAGAAGTGAGGCTGGGAGGGAGTGTCAGCACCACCCAGGCCCCAGGGTGCCTGAGACGTGCCTTGGGATCCGAAACACGGACGTTCTTACCACCACCACCACCACCACCACCACCACCACCCCCCCGCACTGCTACTGAAGGAGCCCTGTGGCCAAGCGCAGATGTCTCCACTTCCCTGAATCTGTTTCATTTGGCAACAGCAGTAGCTGCTCCCCAGAGCAGGAAGAAGGGGGAAGCACTGAGCAAGATGGGCCCCCTAGACCCTGAAGGAATACCAGATGCCTCTCCATGCTGCTTATCAGTTTCCCAAGGACCCTGAGCCCTCAGCAATAGAGCTGGTGCCTGCCCTGCCAGCAGGTGGGTGGGCGAGTGGCTGGCTGCCATGGCCCTGCTTCCTTGGCTGAGAGGGTCGATCGTCATGGACGAAGTGGCCCCAGACCAAGTTCTAGAAGATTCGAAGGGTGGCTGTGCACCATGTCAGGGAGTCACTTTTCTTCCCCTCCATGCAGACGCAGGGATAGCTCAGCCTCCTCCAGCTCTGGAGGGTTTGGAGGGCCCTTCATCTGCTGTCCCGTTATTTGTTGTCCCTGTTGTCATGAGGAACAGAAGAGAAATATCATCTCCAGCCAGAGCCGCAGGGGGCAGACACCTCGAGAGGCAGCGGCTCAGGGCTGCAGTAATTGCTCTGATTGGAAGGCGTTTTGTCAGGTTGCTGGGAGGGACCTGGGCTCTGCAGCCAGTTGCCGGTGCCCAGGGATTCCAGGAAGATCCTGGGAGCTTGTGGCTCCCCTGAAGAATGGGTGCCGGGTTCCACGCACCAAATTGCTGTTATTTCTTTCTCCCTGGAGTAAGCTCCCTGCTGGGGTGACGGATGCCCTCGGTTTTCCCCCGTTCTCCCACCGTCTCTCCAACCTCACCTCAGCTGTTCTCAGGAGACCGAATTCTAGCTTCACTCATAAATCCATTCATTGGACACATATTTCCTGAG
>NW_023235435.1:541-746 GCF_002007445.2 Ailuropoda melanoleuca | reverse complement strand
GTGCTGTGTTCGTCGTGTTTCACTCACGCTACCAAAACACCTTGATTCCTGTTCCACCTTCCATCAGGCCGGCGTGACTTCAATGCTTTCCCCTCACACTTTGTTTCTTGGTTCTAAAGTCTGGATCCTCCCCAGGCCAGTACACCCAATGTGGAATCGGGGTCCCCAGTGAAAAGGCTGCTGTTCGCTGGAGGTGTTTTCCTGG
>NW_023235435.1:0-305 GCF_002007445.2 Ailuropoda melanoleuca | reverse complement strand
TTTCTGACGGACGTGTTTTGGGCCTTTTCGTTCTTTTGCCGCCAGCAGTTTTGACAGGATTTCCCCAGGGACCAAGCATTTCGTTGGAAGCGGGTTTTACTGAATTGTCTTTCTCAGTGCTGTGTTCATCGTGTTTTACTCACGGTACCAAAGCACCTTGATTCCTGTTCCTCCTTCCATAAGGCCGTCGTGAATTCAAGGGCTTTCCCCTCACACTTTGTTTCTTTGTTCTATGGGCTGGATCCTCCGCAGGCCCCTACATCCAATGTGGAATCGGGGTCCCCAGTGAAAAGGCTGCTGTTCGC
>NW_023235434.1:0-1013 GCF_002007445.2 Ailuropoda melanoleuca | reverse complement strand
TTTTAAAAAATAAGAAATGATTAATCACTATTATTTCCTATAATATATAAAGTAACATATAATTATGTGTCAGATGTCGGGTTATAGTAGCTGAAGAATCATTCAGCTTATCCTGAAAACAAGCTGAAAATCCTATAAATGAAGTTTTCAAGTAAGAAATGGATCAAGTCGAGGTTTTTCTCTTGGAAGAAGATGTGGAGAGGTGAGGCTCCCCTAAGGAGTACAATTGACCCTTGCCTCTACAAGCTTCAAAGGTCAGGAACATTTTGGATCCAGAAGCTGTGGTTTGTGATTAAAATCTTCATCATTTAGAATGATCCTTATTCCTTCACCCCAACATGGAATGTGTCTACAAGACCTAACACACAAAGAGTGGTATTCTTTACATTTAAGAGAGAGATGGGAAATTTAGATTGGATTTTGTGTAAGAAATTCATAGAACACACTTAATACAGAGTCAAAGGCCCAAACATGCTTTCTTTATATTCAGAGAAAAGGTGAATTTAGTCTGAAATTACCCATTCAAGTCTAAATAAATATATGTGATGAGGTCTTTGTTCCTTATCCTATTGGTAAAGTATATTAAATTATTTTCCTGATGTTAGACCAATATTTCATTCCTGGAATAAATCCCACTTGTTCGTTGTATATAATGTTTATGTTGCTGGATTCACTTGCTACTATTTTGTTGAGGATTTTTAAAATCTATATTTATATTGTTCTGATCTGGAGTCTCCTTTCCCTGTGATGCCTTTATCTCATTTTAGTATCATGATAATCCTGGCCTCATAAAATGAGTTGAGAAGTATTCCTTCCTCTTTTGTTTTTGGAATAGTTTATAAATAACCAGTATTAATTCTTTTAATGTTTATAGAATTTACCAGTGAGGCTACCTGGGCCTGTATTTTCCTTGTGGGATTGTAGTTACTAATTCAAACTCTTTGTTATACGTCTATTCAAATTTTCTATTTCCTCTTATGTCAGTTTTGTTTATTTGTGTCTTTCAGTAAATG
>NW_023235433.1:0-1013 GCF_002007445.2 Ailuropoda melanoleuca | reverse complement strand
CCAAGCAAAACCTCAGCTCCATTTCGCCTTTTATATATTATATACCCTTCTATTTGTACCAAGTTTTTATTCTCACGGGCTTGGTACTTCAGAGCCCGCCTGTGCCAGCAGCTATTTAGGGTCTAGTTCCTCTTTGGTCCTTGACCATAGGCAAAGACTAGCTCCACTCCCCTTCATGTCCGACACTTGGTCCTAGAACCTCAGACTTAGTTACAGCACAAAAGGAAAAGTGCAATCACATATAGGAAACCTACTGATATTCTGTGCAGCAAATTTATAGATTTCTCACATTATAACATGGCTATTTAAGTGAATTTAAATAACTTACGTTGTTTAGAAAATCTTTCATGTTATTGAGCTGTTTGCATCCATAAAGATCTTCATAGTAATTGCTCATGTTTTATTGTTTGTCCCTCTCCCCATTTCTAATTTTGTGTTTTCACCCTACTTTCTAAATAAAATTATCTTTACAATGTTTACATTTTTTCCTTAAAGAGTCACATCCTGAGTTTCCTTATTAATTCTACTATCTTCTGATGTTCAAATGATGGATTCTGCTTTAATATATATAGCTTTCTTCCCTAGGATTTATTTTGTATTTTTCCCCTGACTTTCAGTTGAATGCATTTGCATTCTTTCAGTCTCTTTTCAATATTAAAAACACTGTATAATTAAAATAGAATTTTTGTTTAAGTGCTGCTCTAGCAATATCCCCTAAGTTTTGATATAAAAAGCTTGTTGTTTTTATTTTCAAAATAACCTGTGTTACTATCTTGATACTTTTATCCTTTCTTTTTCTGTCAGAGAATTTTTTAAAATGTGGAAAATGGGGTGTCAGAATGGCTTAGTCAGTTAAGCATCCAACATTTTTTTAAAGATTTTATTTATTTATTTGACAGAGAGAGAGAGGCAGCCAGCGAGAGAGGGAACACAGGCAGAGGAAGTGGGAGAGGAAGAAGCAGGCTCCCAGCAGAGGAGCCGGATGTGGGGCTCGATCCCAGAACGCCGGGATC
>NW_023235432.1:0-1013 GCF_002007445.2 Ailuropoda melanoleuca | reverse complement strand
AAAATTTTTTCAAAAAAAAAAAAAAAAAAAAATTCTCACAAAGCACAGAACAAACAACAACACAATTTTCTCTTTTTTTTCCAGCATTTATTTTTTTAATTATTTTTTTAAATTTAAATTCAGTTAATTAACATAGTGTATTATTAGTTTCAGAGGTGGAATTTAGTGATTCATCAGTTGTATATAACACCCAGGGCTCATTATCTCAAGTGCCCTCATTAATGCCCATCGCCCAGCCACCCATCCCCCCACCCACCTCCCCTCTGGCAACCCTCAGTTTGTTGCCTGGAGTGAAGACTCTCTTATGGTGCAGACAATTTCCTCGTAGTGAATTTATCTGATATATAGGAACTCTCATTTTTGCCGAGGAGCCACTGCTGGTTTATTTTTCAGTTTAGAGAATTTCTTGCACCTTCGTCTTCCTGGGGGATCCTGGTGTTGGAGTTGAGGTTCTAGGTCTCAGCTAGGAAGGCAGCTGTCTGGGGAAGGGTTCTGTCCTAGTCTCCGGCCAGTCCTATGTGTGGGTCATGCAGCCGGTGAGAAGCGATGGCTGAGCAAGGCAGGCGAACAGGTGCCTGGCTCAGACCAGACATGAACAACGAGCCATAGTCCAGCTCGTAGCAGCTTATATCTTGGAGCCAGCTGGGGGACTTTATCTTGGAACCAGTCAGGCTCCTTCTAAAAGGGTCAAAGACCTGGTATCTACGGCCAGGCTGGAGAAAGAAGAAGGTTAACGTGCAGGTTGTCGGGCTTCCCCCCAACTCAGCTCTTCCTTGTGAGACGTCTGTATTGTGATCAGAAGCAACTGTGAGAGCGTCAGAAAGCCCCCGGTTCAATGTGGACACTGCTTAAAACACCTCCCATGGGCAGTGGGCTTGATTCTTGTTTCGTTGGTCAGAGGACGGTTCTGGGGCTGGTTGCTTTAAGATGGCTTCAAGTACAATGCAACTCATTTTCTTTCTTTCTTTCTTAAAGAAATGTTTTATTTATTTATTTATTTGTGTGTGTGTGTG
>NW_023235431.1:0-1013 GCF_002007445.2 Ailuropoda melanoleuca | reverse complement strand
TTTTTTTTTTTAATTTTTATTTATTTGAGAGAGAAAGTATGAACAGGGGGAGGGGCAGCGGGAGCAGCAGGCCTGATAGGGAGCTTGATCCCAGGACCCCGGGATCATGACCTGAGCCCATGGCAGATGCTTAACCAACTGAGCCACCCAGGCGCCCTTGGCTTTCTGTCTTCTTGCAACCCTGCTCTCCTATACACTCAATTCAGAGACCTCATGCATCCAGGTTCAATGACTATTGTTACTTTTTTATTTCCTCATAATAACTATGCTCCCTCTTCCCTATCCCCGTGGGATTATTTGAATTTTACCAGAATCCCAGGTATTTTAACTGAAGGAAAAACATCTCCCATGGAATTTCAGGCACTGACAAGTGGGTAGAATGAGGGATAGAGGGCATGGAGGTTTTCTGATAGCTCAAGGAGCCCCAAATTTTTATCACCATATAATCCCACTTTTTCCCTGTAAAAGATTTTTAGTTTGCAAAACACATTTAAGATATAATCATTATTAAATATTATTTATTATTAATGTAAAAACTCCATTTTTAAGAGCTTACTGTGACCAGCGCTCTGTTACATACTTTACATACCATACTTAAATAGGTTTTCACCTAAAAACCCAATGAAGTGGTGGTCATTCTTCCCTTACAGATGAAGAAATAAAGGCACATAGTGATTATGTGATTTGCTAAATAGCATAAAGTTGGTAAATGGTGGAGCCAAATATACTCTGCTTCTCAGTAATTAATTTAATTTTCCATTTATATTCATTAGGAATAGTTGAAACTGCTGCTTAGTCTGAAATGCAGTAGCTGGAGGGAGTTGATATAATTTTACTCCAAAGCAATTTGATGGTGTTATTTTGCATAAATATACAATTTTTATAGCTTTTTGAAATATTAAAAATTGTCCTTGACTGCCATCTTTCCAGACCCATCTTTGCAGTGGCTATTAATCATTGTAATAGTTGATGTAAAAGGTCACTTACTTTAGCTACAGTTGATACTAGGCCAA
>NW_023235430.1:0-1013 GCF_002007445.2 Ailuropoda melanoleuca | reverse complement strand
CCCAGCACCAATTGCACACACACACTGAGACAAAATGTATGTATCCTCACTACACCAGCCAGCCTCGGTGGTATCTCTGGCTTTCTGCGTGCATACTCTCTAAATTACTAGCTGACTTGCCAGCAGGCAGTAGACTTGCTGCATAATTCAAGTTTAGATTTCTGGAGGTTACAGATTGCTGGGATTCCTATCAGTATAGTCAGTACACAGCACCCGAACTTCCACACTCTGATGGTGTTTCAAAACTGCCACCCTATCTTTCTCCCACGATACTGCCATGGGGCAGTGATAGGGCTCTGAGGGAGGAAGGGAGGGAGGGACTAAAACAATGTTTCACAAAGTCAGTAATTCCCTAGCTTCTATCATGGTGTATGCCAAAGACGTGTACCAATGGTACAATTATTTCTATAGCATTATCCTTTTAATAGACTCACTTTGTTTCCTTCATCCTAAGAACTACCACGATAGCATAGATTCGAGGGATAAATAACATTTTTAATGCTCATTCAAATCCATAACTGATGCAACAACAACAACAAAAATGTGTCTGCACACAGCCCCCAAATCATCTTATGTGCCTCATAAGTCACACTTTGGGAAATTCACAACTGAAAGAAATCCCAGCTGAGAGCAGCTAGAATCTCAGAGCCCAAAATACCCACGCTTGAGCTGGATGAAAAAGGCAGCAGAACAGAGAACACTCACTGCAGACTCACTCTTCTCATCTAAATAGACGCTCATTTTTCTCCACTTTTTCACATCCTTATTACCCGTAGTAATACTGGTTCTGGTATTTTCAAGTACTGGCAGCTGTGAGAAATGTAAAAGGGGAAGAAACAGGAAGAAAAAAGAAAATGTATCCGACAACTAAAATGGAATCTGCTTGGTTTTCTGCTGTTGCTAGATTTTGTGGGTTGAAAGGCTAATATCAAAATATTGTGGTTATAAAAACATCATAATTATAGGATTCTGAATCGTGTTTGTCATCATTCCATGCCTTTGTCTTTGTCTTT
>NW_023235429.1:0-1013 GCF_002007445.2 Ailuropoda melanoleuca | reverse complement strand
GTTTCGGGTGGTTTGAAGACAGGGTCTCAAGCCAGGAAACACAAGCAACCTAGAAACGCTGAGAAAGGAGAAAAAGGAATTCTTCCCTGCAGTCTCCAGGGGGAATGCGGGCCTGCCAAACATCTTGACTTCTAACAGTAAGTTAACTCACCTTTGTTATCTTAAGGCACTATCTGAGTGTTGTCCATGGGGGCAGAACTTCTTGGTCCTGATGTCTGACCATGGAGAGGTGAGCCTTCTGCCCAATGAGTGGGTGAGGGCTCTCTCCCAGACGGTTAGGTAGCACAGTGGAGAAAAATGAATACATTCCACCCTGATGGTACTTCTGCTCTGGAGCCGAGATTATCCAAATGACATCCGTTTAGTCTAAGGAAGGCAACATTGAACATGCCTTCATTCTCTATGACAAAATATATCGTGCTCTTTTTTTGAGAAACGACCAAAGCATGGAGATTACAATTCAGCTGTCATTCCTGAAAAGAAAGACACAGTAAAGGTAAAGGAGACTTCATTTCCCAAAGCAGAAGAGCTGAAGGCGGAGCTATTAAAACAATATACCAAAGAACGTGTAGAATATAATGAAGAAAAGAAGAGGGAAGCAGACGACCTTGCCAGGAATGCGGCCATCCAGCAGGAAGGAGCTCGAGAAGCAGCAGCAGTTAGAGAAGGAACAGTTCCTTGCCTTTAAGGAGACGATCCGGAACCAGGATCTGGAAAATGAAAGACTGGAAATTTTGTAGGAGTTTGGGAAGGTGGACCCTGGCCTAGGTGGCCCCTCCGGTGCCTGACTTGGAGAAGCCCTCCCCCATCACGTTCCCCACGGCACCCACGCAGCCTGTGGGCTATAATAACCGCTGAAAGCCCTGCCAAGTCACCCGTGGTAGACAGGTTCTGGAAACCTGGAGCACTGAGCAACTCAGAAAGTACTCCTATAATTGCCGGACTGCTCCACATGGTAGCTCTGCATGCGGTTTCCACAGTTAGCAGTTTCCACTTCTGTAGCTGCAGCCATG
>NW_023235428.1:0-1013 GCF_002007445.2 Ailuropoda melanoleuca | reverse complement strand
GATGTCCCAGGAGGGTTCCAGAACCGCAGGGGCGGGGGCAGCAGCTCAGATCCCAGCTCTGCATTCTGTGCTGAGAACCTGGCGCCGGTCGGTTCACCTCGTGTGTGGAAGGGAGGTGATGATCTTGACCTCTCAGGGTTCCAGCAAGGATTTCAGGAGACACCGATCATGGAAGCCCAGGAACCATACCTATCACTCTGATTGTGGCGGTGCAAGGCTTGTTTTAATGGTGGGTGAATAGAAACGAAGTAATTCGATGACATGGCTGAGAACAAAAAAACAAAGTTGCTCCAGAAATTTAGTGAGAAATCAATGATTTCCATTCCACTGAAACAGGTTCTCGGGGCCTCGTATTCAACTTTCCACTCTGCAGAGCGTTGGGCAATTAAGATAAACAAAGCTTGGTCAACACCGCCTTCTGTGAAGAAGGTCTGTGCAGAGCAAACAATGGGGGCTGTGTGTTTTCCGGGCCTTCGTCTGCCTGCTTGCCTCTACCTCTGGCCTCCACCGGGCTAAAAGGGCAGCAGGTAGGGAAGGCTTTGCTAAGCGACTTCACTCGGGTGCTGGAGGGCGTGGGGAAGGGGTGCAGGGAGAAGTGCCCCCGCCCATGGCTGGAGCCTCAGGCCCACCAGGGAGGGTGGGCTCACTCAGGGGGTTGAAAGCAAGCATTTTTGCACACGCACACACACAGACACACACACGTTACTACCACCCCAGGAGACTCTGGGGCTCCCCTTTCTTTTATGCAGACCCCTGGAAAAGATGACGGTCCTGATAGGGTCTGGGGCAGCGTGGACGTTGGTAGGAAAGTCCCATGGGATTTGGGACAGTCAGAATCAGCCTTGATTCACTGTGGACAAGTTACTTAACCTCTCTTGGCTTCACTGACCTTATCAGTAAGTGGAGATTCTGGTTCCAAGGTCTTAGGGTGGTTGTTCGGGTAAAGTGAGTCGATTTATCTATAAAAGACCGGCATACAGTGAGCACCCAATCAATGCTGATTCCCCTTCTCT
>NW_023235427.1:0-1013 GCF_002007445.2 Ailuropoda melanoleuca | reverse complement strand
AGTGGGCTCGCTCACCGCAGTGGGAGCACGCTACCCACAGTCAAAGGCAAGGTGCTTGGTTACTTACAAAACCACGCGTCTGTGTCTGTGTTATGAATTACACCGTGTGAAGTGACTAAATTCACAATTATGGGGAAACCCTAATCTAAACACCGTCTTATGACTGATGTTTGGGTCACTTCTGATTCTCAGTATTATAAATAACGTGCTGATGAGCACTCTTAATTCTTTTTGCATTTGCCTATTACTTCCCTAGGATAAATTCTTAAAAAAATAGAATCAGCAGGTCACGGTGGGTGCTCACCTATGTTGCCTTTATTAAATACTGCCGTGTTGTTCTTCAGGAAAAAAATTGATTATATGCATCCCCACCCATAGTGTTGGAGAAAAATCCATTCAAATCCATGGAATCTTGAAATTTAATTTTACCTGATTATTGTCCCCAGGGTAATGATTGGGACATTAACTCATGGGGTGATTTTTCATTTGGGAAAAAAAAAAAACAACATTTCCATTTACTTATAATTATGCCAAAGAAAGTTCAAGAATTTTAAAGAAAGTTTGCTAATCAGTTGTATATTTACATTGTCTGGGAGGCCATGTAAATTTTTTTAAAAACAGTCATATGCAAAATTATTTGATCCATTCACTTTTGTTTTTATAATTTATTTAGTTTTATTCATTGGATGTGTCTTAACCATTTCTGAGATTCTTTTGGCATTGACAACCCTGCAAATGTCTACAAAAGACAGTTCAGTGACGTAAAGTAATATAAATTCAGTTAAACAATAAAAGCAGTATATGAAATTTGGGGGAGGGGGAGTATGACGTCAGCATTTGGGGACCCTTGAGGAGAGTGGGCAGCGAGCAAGAGACCAGAACTCTAGATGTTCCCACAGAGAGGTCGTGCGTACGGCGCTCACCCAGGCGGGGCCGACCCAGCATGGTCCGCGGGGAGACACGCCCCTGCCACCCTTGGGAAAGGTGACTGGTGCTGGGGGGGGCGGGCAGGC
>NW_023235426.1:4110-4283 GCF_002007445.2 Ailuropoda melanoleuca | reverse complement strand
CTTGGTTCTAAGGGCTGGATCCTCCCCAGGCCCCTACAACCAATGTGGAATCGGGGTCCCCACTGAAAATGCTGCTGNGCTGTTCGCTGGAGGTGTTTTCCTGGATGCTCTGATTTATTACCAGTGAGAAGGGCGCTGAGTCCTCGAAAATCCCGAACATTTTAATTCATGCT
>NW_023235426.1:0-3978 GCF_002007445.2 Ailuropoda melanoleuca | reverse complement strand
AGGGTGATGATAGTGCTAAGACGGTCCCTCTACGGTGTTGTTTCTGACGGACGTGTTTTGGGCCTTTTCGTTCCATTGCCGCCAGCAGTTATGACAGGAATTCCCTGGGAGCAAACATTTCGTTGGAAGCGGGTTTTGGCCGAATTGTCTTTCTCAGTGCTGTGTTTTCATGTTTCACTCACGGTAAAAAGCACCTTGATTCCTGTTCCACCTTCCATAAGGCCGTCGTGACTTCAAGGGCTTTCCCCTCACACATTGTTACTTGGTTCTAAGGGCTGGATCCTCCCCAGGCCCCTACACCCAATGTGGAATCGGGGTCCCCAGTGAAAAGGCTGCTGTTCGCTGGAGGTGTTTTCCTGGACGCTCTGCATTATTACCAATGAGAAGGGCGCTGAGTGCTCGAAAATCCTGAACCTTTTCATTCATGCTCCCTTACTCACGAGAGATGATGATCGTTGATATTTCCCTGGACTGTGTGGTGTCTCAGAGACCACTATGGGGCACTCTCGTCAGGCTTCCGCGACCACTTTCCCTCATGTTTCCCTATTCACGAAGGGTGATGATAGTGCTAAGACGGTCCCTGTACGGTGTTGTTTCTGACGGACGTGTTTTGGGCCTTTTCGTTCCATTGCCGCCAGCAGTTTTGACAGGATTTCCCCAGGGAGAAAACATTTCGTTGGAAGCGGGTTTTGGCCGAATTGTGTTTCTCAGTGCTGTGTTCGTCGTGTTTCACTCACGGTACCAAAGCACCTTGATTCCTGTTCCACCTTCCATAAGGCCGTCATGACTTCAAGGGCTTTCCCTTCACACTTTGTTTCTTGGTTCTAAGGGATGGAACCTCCCCAGGCCCCTACACCCTATGTGGATCGGGGTCCCCAGTGAAAAGGCTGCTGTTCGCTGGAGGTGTTTTCCTGGACGCTCTGCTTTATTACCAATGAGAAGGGCGCTGAGTCCTCGAAAATCCTGAACCTTTTCATTCATGCTCCCTTACTCACGAGAGATGATGATCGTTGATTATTCCCTGGACTGTGTGGTGTCTCAGAGACCACTCTGTGGCACTCTGGTCAGGCTTCCGCGACCACTTTCCCTCATGTTTCCCTATTCACGAAGGGTGATGATAGTGCTAAGACGGTCCCTGTAACGTGATGTTTCTGACGGACATGTTTTGGGCCTTTTCGTTCCATTGCCGCCAGCAGTTTTGACAGGATTTCCCCAGGGAGCAAACATTTCGTTGGAAGCGTGTTTGGCCGAATTGTGTTACTCAGTGCTGTGTTCGTCGTGTTTCACTCACGGTATCAAAGCACCTTGATTCCTGTCCCCCTTCCATAAGGCCATCGTGACTTCAAGGGCTCTCCCCTCACACTTTGTTCTTGGTTCTAAGGGCTGAATGCTCCCCAGGCCCCTACAACCAATGTGGATTCGGGGTCCCCAGTGAAAAGGCTACTGTTCGCTGGAGCTGTTTTCCTAGACACCCTGCTTATTACCAATGTGGAGGGCGCTGAGTCCTCGAAAATCTGGAATGTTTTCATTCATGCTCCCTTACTCACGAGAGATGATGATCATTCATAATTCCATGGACTCTGTGAGGTCTCAGAGACCAGTATGGGGCACTCTCATCAGGCTTCCGCGAACATTTTCCCTCAAGTTTCCCTATTCACAAAGGGTGATGATAGTGCTAAGACGGTCCCTGTACGGTGTTGTTTCTGACGGACGTGTTTTGGGCCTTTTCGTTCCATTGCCGCCAGCAGTTTTGACAGGATTTCCCCAGAGAGCAAACATTTCGTTGGAAGCGGGTTTTGGTCGAATTGTGTTTCTCAGTGCTGTGTTCGGCGTGTTTACTCACGGTACCAAAGCACTTTGATTCCTGTTCCACCTTCCATAAGGCCATCGTGACTTCAAGGGATTTCCACTCACACTTTGTTTCTTTGTTCTATGGGCTGGATCCTCCCCAAGCCCCTACACCCAATGTGGAATCGGGGTCCCCAGTGTAAAGGCTGATATTCGCTAGAGGTGTTTTCCTGGACGCTCTGCATTATTAACAATGAGAAGAGCGCTGAGTCCTCGAAATTCCGGGACCTTTTCATTCATGCTCCCTTACTCATGAGAGATGATGATCGTTGATATTTCCCTGGACTCTGTGGTGTCTCAGAGACCACTATGGGTCACACTCGTCAGGCTTCTGTGACCACTTTCCCTGATGTTTACCTATTCACGAAGGGTGATGATAGTGCTAAGGCGGTCCCTGTACGGTGTTGTTTCTGACGGACGTGTTTTGGGCCTTTTCGTTCCATTGCCGCCAGCAGTTTTGACAGGATTTCCCCAGGGAGCAAACATTTCGTTGGAAGCGGGTTTTGGCCGAATTGTCTTTCTCAGTGCTGTGTTCGTCGTGTTTCACTCACGGTACCAAAGCACCTTGATTCCTGTTCCACCTTCCATAAGGCCGTCGTGACTTCAAGGGCTTTCCCCTCACACTTTGTTTCTTGGTTCTAAGGGCTGGATCCTCCCCAGGCCCCTACACCCAATGTGGAATCGGGGTCCCCAGTGAAAAGGCTGCTGTTCGCTGGAGGTGTTTCCCTGGACGCTCTGCTTTATTACCAATGAGAAGGGCGCTGAGTCCTCGAAAATCCTGAACCTTTTCATTCATGCTCCCTTACTCACGAGAGATGATGATCGTTGATATTTCCCTGGACTGTGTGGGGTCTCAGAGACCACTATGGGGCACTCTCGTCAGGCTTCCGCGACCACTTTCCCTCATGTTTCCCTATTCACGAAGGGTGATGATAGTGCTAAGACGGTCCCTGTAACGTGTTGTTTCTGACGGACGTGTTTTGGGCCTTTTCGTTCCATTGCCGCCAGCAGTTTTGACGGGATTTCCCCAGAGAGCAAACATTTCGTTGGAAGCGGGTTTTGGCCAAATTTTGTTTCTCAGTGCTGTCTTCGTCGTGTTTCACTCACGGTACCAAAGCACCTTGATTCCGTTTCACCTTCCATAAGGCCAATTTGACTGCAAAGGCTTTATCCTCACACTTTGTCTTGTCGCAAGTGCCTGATACTTCCCATGCACTTACACCCAATGTGGTATCAGGGTCCCTATTAGGCTGCTGTTCGCTGGAGGTGTTTTCCTGGACGCTCTGCTTTATTACCAATGAGAAGGGCGCTAAATCCTCGAAAATCCGGAAGGTTTTCATTCATGCCCCCTTAATCACGAGAGATGATGATCGTTGATATTTCCCTGGACTGTGTGGGGTCTCAGAGACCACTATGGGGCACTCTCGTCAGGCTTCCGCGACCACTTTCCCTCATGTTTCCCTATTCACGAAGGGTGATGATAGTGCTAAGACGGTCCCTGTACGGTGTTGTTTCTGACGGACGTGTTTTGGGCCTTTTCGTTCCATTGCCGCCAGCAGTTTTGACAGGATTTCCCCAGGGAGCAAGCATTTCGTTGGAAGCGGGTTTTGGCCGAATTGTGTTTCTCAGTGCTGTGTTCGGCGTGTTTCACTCACGGTACCAAAGCACTTTCATTCCTGTTCCACCTTCCATAAGGCCATCGTGACTTCAAGGGATTTCCCCTCACACTTTGTCNGGCTTTCCACTCACACTTTGTTTCTTGGTTCTAAGGGCTGGATCCTCCCCAGGCCCCTACACCCAATGTGGAATCGGGGTCCCCAGTGAAAAGGCTGATATTTGCTAGAGGTGTTTTCCTGGACGCTCTGCATTATTAACAATGAGAAGAGCGCTGAGTCCTCGAAATTCCGGGAGGTTTTCATTCATGCTCCCTTACTCACGAGAGATGATGA
Source organism: Ailuropoda melanoleuca (assembly GCF_002007445.2). Classification (NCBI taxonomy): domain Eukaryota; kingdom Metazoa; phylum Chordata; class Mammalia; order Carnivora; family Ursidae; genus Ailuropoda; species Ailuropoda melanoleuca. The sequence goes on along the minus strand of NW_023235426.1, from coordinate 181 downwards.
TCGTTGATATTTCCCAGGACCCTGTGTTGTCTCAGAGACCACTATGGGGCACACTCGTCAGGCTTCCGTGACCACTTTCCCTGATGTTTACCTATTCACGAAGGGTGATGATAGTGCTAAGGCGGTCCATGTACGGTGTTGTTTCTGACGGACGTGTTTTGGGCCTTTTCGTTCCATTGCC
>NW_023235425.1:0-1013 GCF_002007445.2 Ailuropoda melanoleuca | reverse complement strand
TTCAAATCATAGAATCCATGCGAAAATGACCCTTCAGAAGGGGGCCAGGTGAGTGGTTAAGCTTCCCATAGGACAAGTGTGGTCAGCATTTTCTATATGATACGTACCTATAGGAAACATGGGAAGGGTCAAGTACTGTACAAAATACCTAATATGCATCATTTAATGTGATACTCAACACACCCTTGTGATTTAGATTTTATTAAAATGTGCATTTTTTTGAGGGAGAACTGAGACTTATAGAGGTTAAGGCCACATATCTGCATGTGCTGGAACTGGCATATGATACATTACGGGTGACCTCTGTGCTGCGTGCACGCTGCTACCCTGAGCATCCGTATTAGAAGCATGATTGTGATTGTCTTTTATATCTCGTGTCCTGAAATACCTGAGATGGCTGTGTTGTGTTGGAGCAGCTGAAAACAAGCTAGGGAAAATCACACCTTTAATAAAGTCCTTCACTGGGGCAAATAAAACACTCAGGGCTATCGATTATTCTAGCCTGCAATGCATGAGCTCAAAGTACACGAAAATTGAAGCACAGCTTCCCTTGCACGCCTAAGTAAATATCTTTACGTCTTATTCTTAATTCTAATTTGAAAGTCTGAAAAAACAGTAGTGTAACCTCTCAGAAACCTCTTGCCTTAGGTAATTTTAAAAACAGCTCGATTTCTCCTTCACAAGGAAATGGCTATTGTAGTATAAATACGCAATGACTGAACGGAAATCCTGTGTGCTGGTCCCGCCGCACATCACAGGGCTTGGCTCCAGAGGGCGGCACCGCCTGGCCGGCTGATCCGGGTGAGCGAGTGCTCAGTGGGGTGGGGGGTTGCTAAGGACACAAAAGACAACGTCGTTCTATTTACTATGCATGTAAATCCCATTTGTTTTCTTTTCCCTCTTAAAAAAATATTTTCCTTGTCTTTCTTCCACTAGCTCCCAGTCCTTCAGGCTGTCACTTGTATACATAACTTGAATTATTTTACTGAAGAGGGAATGTTAGAAAAGACCTT
>NW_023235424.1:0-1013 GCF_002007445.2 Ailuropoda melanoleuca | reverse complement strand
AGGATATGGAGAAAGGGGAACCCTCTTACACTGTTGGTGAGAATGCAAACTGGTGTACCTACTCTGGAAAACACTATGGAGGTTCCTTCAGAAGTTAATAATAGAACTACCCTATGACCCAGCAATTGCACTGCTAGGTATTTACCCAATGGATACAAAAATACTGATCCAAAGGGGCACATGCACCCCAATGTTTATAGCAGCAATGTCCGCTATAGCCAAAATATGGAAAGAGCCCAGACGTGCATTGACAGATGAAAGGATAAAGAAGATGTGGTATATATATATATATACATATATCTATAATGGAATATTACTCAGCCATCAAAAAGAATGAAATTTTGCCATTTGCAACAACATGGATGGAACTAGAGTATACAATACTAAGCAAAATAAGTCAGTCAGAGAAAGGCAAATACAATATAATTTTATTCAGATGTGATATTTAAGAAACAAAACAGATAAACATAGGTGAAGGGAAGGAAAAATAAGATAAAAACAGAGAGGGAGGCAAACCATAAGAGACTCTTAACTTTAGGGAACAAACTGAGGGTTGCTGAAGGGGAGGTAGGTGGAGGGTTGGGCTAAATGGGTGATGGGCATGAAGGAGGACACTTATAATGAGCACTGAGTGCTATATGTAAGTGATAAATCACTAAATTCTACTCCTCAAACCAATACTACACTGTGTGCCAACTAACTTCATTTAAGTAGAATCTTGGGAAAAAAACAACAGATGATCCAAGAAAAAAAAAGGAGCAAAGTTTTTGTATACTATTATAACTTATTGGTATTAATTTGAGCCACATTGTTATGAATTGAGATGTTAATTGCATTGCCTTGGCAACCACAAAGAAAATGACTAAAAAATATGGTAAAGAACGACAACAAAATTGAAAGACTTAAGAATTGTAAACATACATACACAAAAGAGCTTCATAATGACCAAAAAAATCTGACAGAATTGAAGGGAGAAATAAACATTGTAACAAAAATATTTAAGACGTCAATAC